>NC_071256.1:13550729-13753229 GCF_023375685.1 Ictalurus furcatus | reverse complement strand
TTCGATTAATCGATTAATTGGACAGGGGGCAAACTTTCAGTGCCGTTTTTTCGTTTATTTAAAATAAAATCCACAAACTGAGTGTTACAAATATAAACTTCAGACTAAAATTTTACACAACTGTTTGTCCAATTATATAAGACTGAAAAGAACCCATTACACACACACACACACACACACACACACACACACCCACACCCACAGCAGAATATATATTATTCATTTAGGACTGTAGTTCAGTTAGTTGATTTTTGTGCATCAATAAAAAGTAATACATAAATACTTATATATAATATAAACGTTTTAACTTTTTATAAAAGGTAATGTTGACTCTGGGTATCTGCTAAAGCTAGCGGTGTCACATTACGTGTGTATGATGTCATGCGCCGTTGACTAGGAAGTGGCTTGTACTTCCGGTTAGTAAAAAAAACCCGCTAGTGTTCCATTTGAAATTATATTACCTTTCTAAAATTCATACACTAGACGGTAGAGTACATAATGCATAGTGCAAGTGTAAAGTACATCATTTGAGACACAACTTTAGTATTTACTCTTTGATTCGTGTTTTCGGAAGAGAAGTAACAGTGAGTAAACTTGCCCCGTACCACGTGCAAACCAACTAATCGATAATGAGATTTGTTGACAACGATTTTCATAATCGATTATTATTGATTAGTTTTTGCAGCTCTAGCTGTAAATATAGAGGTAGATGCAGCGTCTTTCAGTGGAGTCTGGTTGAAATCTATAAAAGTAATTTTTCAGTTTTGTAGGTAGGCAGATTCAATCATGCTAGAACTTTACTTCTGACTGAGATTCACGCACACTGGAAACATAGTTCAGTTCAGGAAATCTTGCAGGTTTAAGAGCTGTATAGTAGAAAATGTCAAAATATTCCACATGAAGGGTTTTCCAAGGCACACACACACACCCATCATTATCATGATAAACTATGTCATAATATACGGTTTTCCCCCAGAGATATCTTATTATTATAATTGTGATATTTTTACTTATCTTTATCTTAGATTATCTTTAGATTAGATAAATTTATTATATTTCAACTGGATGGAGGCTGCAACAATGCCTGGTAATTGACATTGACATTGACAATGCTTGGTAATGTTAATGATACATAAATGTTCACATCTGCACCAAATTTTGAACTCTTGTGAATTACAGTTTTACAGTGTGTGTATGTGTGTGTAAATACTCTTTCAAATATAGAATTGTATAGCTAAAATCAGGTTGTTTACTTGCTTTATGTGACAGTTCAGTTCAGTTCAGCTTTATTGTGATCATTCCATTACAGTATAATGAAAAAAAATAATAATGAAAAAAACAACATAAAAAAAACAGAATTGAATATAACTGCTGCTTCCTCTGTATTTGATACACACACCACACATACGGTGTTGATAATAATGATAAGTAAGAAACCAGACCCTGTGAAGGAAACATGCATACCTCTGTGTGTGTGTGTGTGTGTGTGTGTGAGAGAGAGAGAGTATGAATATGTACAAAATGCTCATTGTGTATTTTCTTCTTATTTATTGCTATTATTTTATCTTAAATTAATTTTTTTTAATTGCGTATGAATGTGTATAAAAGTGTATGTCTGTAATTTAATGTTAGCAATGCTTTGGCAATGTAAAGTACTTGAATTTTGAAACTTGAGAGAGGAAGCGAGCGTGAGAGAGTGAGAGAAAGAGAGAGAGCTGGTTCACACAAAACCTGCAAATATTTTGCAGGACTGAACGAGTCAAGTCTGTGTAAGGTGCAACGTGTGAGACATTTAGGGGTTTTTTTTGTCCCTGGAGTGAACTCATACAGAGGAAGTGACTCAGACTCATTCGGTGTGGGTTTGGTTTTATAAATAAATAAAAAAATAAAAATAATTATATATATATATATATATATATATATATATATATATATATATATATATATATATACATACATACATATATCAACCAGAACTTCCTGCGTCTGACTGTGTGTGTGTCCGTGCACCCATCTGGGTGTGTGTTTGCAAAGACTTTCAGAGATGTTAACATTCAATTGAGACACAGTCGCTCAGACAGACAGCATCAGTGAAAGATGAAAGCCACCAAGACCATTAAATGCCAATAAAATGATTATTATCTAGTTTATGATATTGCAATTTTGTGTAAACAAGGTTTTGTTTATCTGGACTGGAGTTGAAATCCGAGAAGCCTTTAACATCATGGGACCCTGCTGCAAAACATTTAGGAACTTGGGAATGAGGGAGACTTATTATTTTTCCCTTACCTGTATTATTACACTTGTGCATTTCAGGAATGGGGATCAGTCAGGCAGGCGGTATGGGGGAAAAAAATTCATCTTATGAGCCAACTGGCAAAAATGTGAAAAATTTGGGCAGCAGTCTGGAGTCCATAACTGAATCTCAGATATTCATTTATTAAGCTTTAACTGAGATACAGCATCATCAATAACAGTCTGTCCTCATGTGCACATTAAAAATGTGTGAGAGAAGAGGAGTGATGAGTAGAAAAAAAGCAGACTTGGGTGATAAGCAAGACAGTGAGTGAGGGAATGCCTTTGATTTTGAACACACACACACACACACACACATACATGCACACACACAGACACACACAAACACACACACACACACACACACACACACACACACGTTTGCCTCTTTATTCTCGTGATGACCTTCCTTTGAAATATTTATTCATGCATCTATTTAATGCTATGCCTACACCTAAACCTTATACTATCCTTAAACTCAGTAACTAAAAGGATGCCTTTTGGCTCTTTTTCCTTTGCCACAAGCCTTCTTCCTTATGAGGACCAGTCAAATATATTTCTATCCTCATGGGGATATTTGATCCCCCAAAAAACATTCCCCCCATTTTTAATACAATGAGTCTATAGTCTGAAAACCATGGATATGATTTCATTTTCAGTCATGAGCCAAGCAAAAGTGACCATGAAAATGACATGCAAATGAATCATATAATGAAAATACGGTGTGTTATTATGAATATTGCTTTCAGGAATCGTTCATCTTCAGTAACCTTTTTATCCTGCACAGAGTCCAGTGGATCTGGAGTCTATCCTAGGAACATTAGGTGTAGCAGTGCAAGGATACACCCTGGACTGTGTGTTTGATTGCAGGGCATCAAACACACAGTCATATTCCAGTTCGTACAGGATTTCACCGAGTTTTATTTGTGATTGTTGCTGCCAAAAATGCTTGATTTTGCTGCGGCTTTTAAAAAAAATATTCTGCTTTGTTGTGGAAAACTACTTGAATTGGCGAAATTGCAATTGCACAAAAATTGCATGATCTTTCACAGTGATGTTTGTTGGTAAATGAGACCTTTTAGGTGTACTCATAGTTGACGCACGTAAATTGAAGAGGGCTTTGGCTGAATGCACACTTTGATGATGTCAAATGACACGTCTAGGCCCAGATCTGCTGTAGTATCTGTGGTAATTTTGAAAAGTTGCAAGCTCCTCCGAATATCACTTGATTTTGCATTAATTTCTGCGATCACAATATCCTTTAGGGACTGATAGTCGTGTTCACACCTAGCAGCAACTACTAATACAGTTCAGCTATCAGTTCAGCTTGTTTGCTGCTTCTCTAAAGGATCACAGTTTAATATGACATTTGATTAT
Source organism: Ictalurus furcatus (assembly GCF_023375685.1). Lineage (NCBI taxonomy): Eukaryota > Metazoa > Chordata > Actinopteri > Siluriformes > Ictaluridae > Ictalurus > Ictalurus furcatus. The sequence continues at coordinate 13,749,557 of NC_071256.1, read as the reverse complement.
GTAAGGAATAAAACACTTAGGAATTTGCTGTTATAGAAAAATAGTCAACAACAGTGTGGTGTGATATGACCCAACATGAAGCAGAGTTACAGTACTGGGATTACCCTGAATTAAACTTTTATTTTTTATTTTTACAGTAACTGCATGCCCCAAGGTGTTTTCTTCCTCTTAGAAATTTGCCAACAATTTTTAATTTATTAATGAATCGCACGTTGTACTTTTAACCATTCATGGTTGTATTTAATATTGTGGACAGTCTGTTAGACAAATTAGTTCATTTTATCATTCCCTCACCAGCCTTTCTATTTTCTGTCACCTGAAATTCCATCCATCCATTTTCCATACCGCTTATCCTTCATAGGGTCGGGGGGGACCTGGAGCCTATCCCAGGGAATTCAGAGCACAAGGCAGGGGTGCCAACCCATTGCATGGCACAGTCACATACATTCCACACCTATTCACACACTACAGACAATTTGGATATGCTAATCAGTCTATAACGCAGGTCTTTGGACTGACGGAGGAAACTGGAAAACCCAGAGGATCCCTCAAAGCATGGGGAGAACATGCAAACTCCGCACACACAAGGCTGGAATTGGAAATCGAATCCCCAACCCTGGAGGTGCCAAGCAAACGCACTAACTACTAAACCACCATGCACCCATCTCTCAGGATGTGTGTTTGTGTGCATGTGTGTGTTCATGCTGTACTGTAGCATCATGCAAATGGTAAATGGTCTGCACTTATATAGCGCTTTTATCCAAAGCACTTTACACTGTGTACTCATATACACTCACACACACTCACACACCAATATTAGCAGAGCTGCCATGCAAGGCGCTAATTTGCCATCGGGAGCAACTTAGGGTTCAGTGTCTTGTCTTTGGTATGTGGAGTCACGTGGACCAGGAATCAAACCGCCAACCCTACGATTAGTGGACAGCCCGCTCTACCACCTGAGCTACAGCCGCCCCATGCTGGTTTATATATATGGGTATGTTTATCTGCTCAAATCTGTGTATGCTGTGTTTTATTCCTCTCTACCTGCCTGAACATGACTGTGGTTAATCTGCTTAAAAGACACTCTTTTGTGTTTCTGCATTCTCTTTCTGCTTTTAGTGATGTTTACTGAAAGGGCAGGGCTTCTGTTGTGTGCTGAGACTTATAATGAAAAGTGCTGATGTACACCCAAACACATAGACTCACACACACATGAAGTACGGATGTATTCCAATACATTCCAATACTGTAACCAACACTTGCCTTGTTACTTTACCATGGTTAAGTCCTTTTGGCCACCGTACATAATTTCCATTACTGTATCAGCTTAAGTGAATATAAACATTCAGCGTACCCACAATTTGTGTTACTTTTTTCTGTTCAAAATCAGCAAATCATTCATTCATTCATTCATCTTCCATAACCACTTTATAGTGGTCAGGGTTGCAGTGGGTCTAAAGCTTATACCAGGAACACTGGGCATGAGGCTGGATTACACCCTCGATGGAACACCATGGGACGCACGCACACACACACTGACACACTCATTTATACCTAGAACAATTTAGCATAGTCAATCCACCTTGCAGCATGTTTTTGTTACATGGGAGGAAACAGGGAACACAGAAGAAACCCAGGCAGACACATAGAAAATGTGAAACTCCACACAGACAGTAACCCAAGCTCAGGATCGAACCTACTGTAGAGCTGTGAAGTGGCAAAAGCTACCATTGTGCAACTGTGATGCCTGATGGAAAATAAATAATTTCAACAGTTGCTAGGCTCAGATATGATTGTGTTTTCTGTGTGGATAAGAAAAATCCATATAAATTCCATGAAGTTAAGTCCTTCATTAGTCTTGATGCAGCGTTGCCCATTCTGATGGCCATGTGTCTTCCACTCATGGTGAACAGAATTACAGGATCACCTTGTCTGAGAAGAACACACAGCAATGCTTCTTCAAATTTGTCTAAAGTAAGGGGAAGACAGCTGTTCGCATGTTAAATTCTGAATGGGACAGACCTTATCTGCTCTGCATAGCCAGCCTCCTTCAGCATGAAACAGCATGAATGAATTTTGTTACATTTACCCATGCCATTAATATTCCTCTCAGAACAACGCACAAATTAGAGCTCAGACGAACATGGAGTGATGAACAGGCCACGTGTTTGGGACAAGCAAGTCTAGGACAAGCAGTGGGTGTAAAATACAATTAGTGAAGGCAGGATACAAGTGCATAAATTAAGCATGTGTTTTATTATGGGAAATTCCAAGAATCGTAGTCAGTGTCAATAGCATGAGATTAAACACAGCCAGGATGAACACAGGGCAATCCATAATCAGAACTAAAGAAAACAGACAAGGGTCAAAACCAGAATGTACAACAAGAAACAAACAACAGGGACCATGGAAGAATAAGGGTTGGACTTATCAGGATAATGGACGACAAGAGTTCACAAGGAGAAACAGAAATAATAGGGAAGAAATAACCAAGCTAATCAATTTGAGACACAGGTGAACACATTAGGGGAAACTTACCAACTGGAAGTGAATTTGGGGATCTTGTCATTGAAAATATGAGAACGATACTGTATCTGGGGGTCCCAATGTTGATTCTACTGAACCTATGGAATCAGTGAACGTTAGGGCCAGTGGTTGGGTCCTCTGTGGAATGTTCTCCTCAGTATTAAGCTTAGACACAGACTAACAGACACGTTTTGTTGTTGGGTTTTGTTGTATAGTGTGTTAACCCTGTTGGCATTGGTTGGCATTTGTTTTCACCCACTGAACTTGTTCAATTGACTTGTGCAATGATGATGAGGCAAGTGCCCATGCGCTAGGTGCTAGGCGTGATAAATTGTCAGAGATGCCATTTCACCTGGTGAATGCCTAAAGATTACACTTCGCTTCTTGGCAACAGTTAATAATCAGTGAATAATCCTCAGTTCAGGTGAGAGCATGGAGTTTGATTTTATTCAGGGCTTTGAAAATTAACGATCAAATCATGTTGGATGTACAAAAACAAATTGTGTTAATATAACTTGATTCAATCATGTGGAACCGATGTATGCATTTGAATTCAGTAAATTCAATGAGCTTTTTTTCCCCATTGAATCTTCCATTAATGATTTGTCCTTGTATTTGTGTAAAGCCTAAAAAATGTTTGGTTGTGTCTGCTGGGGCATTGTGAACATGACAGTTGTGTTTCCCAACATTCTAAATCCAACTTTTAAAAGTTGTTGGTTGTCTGCGTTGTTCAGCGTCTGTCAGTGCAGTGTGAAGTAGGCTTTACAGTTATCACAATATCTGAATTATGACTTCAATACCAATACAAGGTGTATTGGAACCAAAGTGATACTTTGGTTTAAATTAAAATAAACGCACATTAGTCATTGAACACCCAAAATTAAGATACATGAGTACTGGGTACTGTAGCTTTGAAGCATGTGTTAAGAATGTAGGACATTTCAGGTGAATCTGCATGTTGATGCTTGTGTTGTTTTCCTGTACGATCATTTACAGTAATGCCTCACTTAGCGCTTCCATTGAAAACTTCGTAAGCCCCCCTGTGTACAGCCGTCTAATGTAGGTCTTATCTATGGAGAGATGCTTGTCAGTCAGATCTCTATCCATGTTTGCTGGTTGCATGCTGGGGTGGCTTGGCTCAGGTGGTAGAGCGGGTTGTCCACTAATCGTAGGCGTAGGGTTGGCGGTTCGGTTCCCGGCCCACATGACTCCACATGCCGAAGTGTCCTTGGGGAAGACACTGAACCCCAAGTTGTTCATGATGGCAATTTAGTGCCTTGTATGGCAGCTGTGCTGCCATTGGTGTGAGTGGGTGAATGAGACACAGTGTAAAGCGCTATATAAGTGCAGACTATTTGCTTGTTTATTGTCTGGTCGACTGCAAGGTAAATATACCCATAGCTTGCTCCTTCTTTAGCCATGCACTTGAGTCTTGCCCAACCAAGTCAAAATATCATGCACTATTCGATTCACCAAAAGACAAAACACAATGTCATTTTACTTCTGGTTTATTGAAATACAGCATATAAGTATCTAATGTACCCATTTATCATGAATGTTTGATACCTCATGAATCTCTACCTGACATGTCACATGAGTGCCAGCCTCCTCGGATAAATAAAATTCCTTCTTATCAGTAGAGGATGAGGCTCCTGCTTTAACATGTTAGAACCCAGGGTGGTAAGAAATTATATAATTGGAGAAGAATGGAGAAGAGGGGGTCCACAAGCAAGTCTTTTCACTGTCTTGATATATTCATGATATACTCTGATGTGTCTGAGAATTACAAATGTTTTTATGTGCACGATCCAACATGTATGTCCAGTCCTCCAAAGCTAACTGGACCACCAACAGCTCATATTTCCACACAACACATATCAGTTGTTTCAGTTGATGATAATGTACAGAGTTAGCTTTCTGCTGAACTCCCACGCCAGTCTCTGGGCCAGTAGGCGGTAGACGGATGACTGAAAAAAACTTTTTTTGCTTTCCTCAGAAGACAGAGTGCCCTGAATTACATTAAACCTCAAACTCAAGAGAAGACAGAAAGAGGCATGACTTTTACTTCTCCTTCTCTCTGGTCCTCTCCTGCACCACTTGTCTCTGTCTCTCTCTCTCTCTCTCTCTCCTCTCCTTCCACATGTCTACTCTTCTGTGTTTGTCCTCTGTGTCTTTATCAGCTCTACGTAATCCCAATGTGAGCTGAATATCAATCAGAGTGGAATAAAATGATAAGCATGTGTCAGAAAGACAAACAGGCAGACCAGATAGATAGAGAGGAAGACAGGCAGACAGACACAGGTATTAATGTCACATTACACCTCTGAGGTTGCAGTGTGGTTTTGAGCATGAGCACTTCTGTTTTCACGTTTCCTGTCATGTTTTGTTTTCATTATCCATATGCTGTCATGTGTGTTTTAGTTTGATTTTGTGTCTTGTATGTCATTGGTATATTACTCTATTGTATTGTCAGACCTTTTGATAAAGCATTAAGTCTGAGCCTTGTTTTCCTGTGTTCAGTTTTTTCCGGGTTGATACTCATTTGTTTTTTGTTTTTTTTTGTTGTTGTTGTTTTTTTGTAATGTGGATTTGCCCTTTTTGATGCTGCATGTCTGTGATTTAACCCATACCTGGAACTGTCGCGTTGCACTCTCCTCTCAGCATAAAACATTATTTCTCAAAACATTACACTAGTCCGGTTTGAGGGGGCACGGTGAGTTAGTGGTTAGCATGTTTGCTTTGCACCTCCAGGGTTGGGGATTTGATTCCCACCTCCGCCTGTGCTTCGGGGATTTCCTCCGGTTACTCCAGTTTCCTCCCTCAGTTCAAAAACATGCATTGTAGGCTGATTGGCATCTCTAGATTCTCTGTAATGTGTGAATGTGTGGGTGATTGTGCCCTGCGATGGGTTGGCATCCCATGCAGCGTGTCCTCTGCCTTGTGCCCCGAGTCCCCTGGGATAGGCTCCAGGCTCCCCTTCGACCCCTGTATAAGTGGTACAGAAAATGGACGCATGGATGTATAGTCCAGTTTGTTTGATTACCTTTGTTGAGAAGCACACATGCTATGGAGCCGTAAAGGACAGTTGAGAAACTTTATCTGCCCTAACTAGGCTGCGTGTTGAATCGTATATCTGATTATGTGCACATGCCTAAATCTAAACTTGCCATGAATAATCCAATCAGAGCAACAAGCATCAGTTCAGACACAGAATCACTGAGCAATGATGGTGTGAAGCCGTAACTTGTCTCTAACTACAGCTGATATGAATCAGACTGAATCACACACAGCTATCATTCTTACCATAGTTCAGTCCAGTTAGATGTTTCACAAATTAACTTTCTAAACATCTAAGCTAGTGTTAGCTAGCTAACAGATTAACCGATTCAAACGCTGGCATGATGTATACAATTTACAAGCTCAGCGACATTGTACGCAGTTTGTTTACTAATCAGAAAAACCTTCAAGATGCAATCTTTAAGATTCCGAAGCTCTCGGCCAGAAAGGTATACAAAAGCCTGTGGCTAATGAAATGTCTGAGCTTGAGTACATAAACTGATTCATTCTGTGAGTTCAGTGGAATCTTAGCCTGAGGAGTGTGAGGGAGTGGTGTATGTGTGTGTGTCTGTGTGTGTGTGTGTGTGAGGGAATGAAGTGTGTTCACGCGTGTTTATGTCTGCACACGCACAGACACACTCAGAAACGTGCATGCTGTAAAACAAGTCATGCTTCATTTCAAACTCCAACTGAGCAGCAGAGGTCATAAAAAATGAGAAGTCTTGTGTATGCTAACATTGTTTGAAAATATGATTGTCATAAAAAAAGCCCATATATGGAAATGCTCCAATACCCATTTGAGGAGCCATAAAACTCTTGCAGCTTTCTTTTTGGGCTGTAGTTTTCTATGTAAAGTCATTTAAGGATAAATAAATAATAAACAAACAAACAAACAAACAAATAAATAATAAATAATAAATAAACCTTCACCTCAGAGTTCATTAGAATTCCTTTATGAGTAACCATGCTAACTTTTGATCATTTATATCAGTAGTATTTAAATAGCTTTAACAAAGTTGAATACTTTAGCCGAATTTGTTTTATTGCCCTGGTCTTCCAATACAGTAGTTTTAATCCAATGAGAAAAACCAAAATATTGTTACGTCCTATGAATTGGATGGGTCTCACTTCATTTTTTATTTGTTATAGACTGCTGGTTGGCGCACCACAGGAGAAAGCAGAGTCTAACTTGCGGGCTAATCAGACGGGAGACATGTATGCTTGTCCAATCACTACAGACCCTAAAGACTGCATACGGACAAACCTGATCACCTCAGGTAATGTACATATACCTTAATCACCATGCCATCCCAATTCTGCCTAATCATTTGTTCCCCCATAGCCGCCAAAGAGATGTTCACTCATTTTTGTTTTATAATATTGAATATCTCAGTTTGTTTCAAGCTCCTAAGTAAGTGAAGAAAATCAGATTATTAGATAAATAAATATTAGAGTCAGCTATTTTATAGAAAGCTACAGAAATTAATTTGCTATAATAATTTGGGATAAAATGAGAAAGAATGTTAACATACCCAAATGCTAGCTAATCCAATAAGCAGACATTATATTTTCTGCAGAATGTATGGTGAAAATTATCACAAATCCGGTAAATTTACACTTCTGATTCAATCAAACACATCTAGCTAGCAACTGATAGTTGAATAACTGCATAGTTAGCTAGTTCAAATGGATAATCACAATAAGCCACAGTACTACTGAGGGAAAGTTTAAAATTATTAAGCAATGACATATATGATAGACATTTAAAGGACAGCTTCTTCTTTAATTGTGTAGCTAGCTGACTAGGTAAACTTGATAACTAGCCAGCACTTGTCAATGGTTGATTAGCTAACCTTTGTTAGCATAATGAATCAAATCATTTGTATAAAACTGGTACTAACATTTCATGTTGCTAAATCTTGGCTCAAAATGATGACATTTTGTCCTTTAATTGGTAAGATATAAATATAGAGATAGATATAGATAGTCAGTAAATACTTTGTTAAGCTAGCTAGCCTACAAGTTGAAATGCTATCATTATACATTTTGCTAGTACTTTCTCAGAATAAAAGTGGACGTAATGATCTTGTGTGTGTGCATGTGTGTGCGTGTTTGTGTGTGTGTATGTGTGTAGACACTGTGGGTGCAGAGGACGTTATAGAGGGAATGTGGCTCGGCGTGTCCGTAGTCAGTCAAGGGTCTCAGAAAGGGAGAGTGATGGTGAGTGTTATCAAGCTACTTCATTCTCTAATTGAGATTTATGCTTGTGTATGTGTCTGTTTACAGGGCTCTCAAGTTTTATCAAAAGTTTGGAGTGAGATTACATGTGTTAGGTGAGGAGCCACTCAAATATTTGCAGCAGCGGCCCCTCGGCCCCACCCAATTCTCTCAAGTTTTTGCTAGCAGTTCAAAGTTCAACCAGCACAATAGAAATTATAATAATTGGTAAATCTGATAAAAGACAGACAAATTCATCCAAATAAAATAAAATTTTTTTTTAATATATTTCAAAAATACAAATATATCAGAAATAAAAAGAAATTTGGCCCCAAATGAGCAAACTGAACAGCAGTGCTCAATGTACATACTGTACACATACAGTAGGATTACAGAACTTGCCCCGAGCATGTATGTGAAGCTGTGTGTGTGTGTGAGTACATATTGCAGCTTCTGAATGGTGTTTTGTGTTGTAAGTGTTGGTTGCACATTTTGATGCCTTGATGACAGTGGAGGGAGCTCCCACTTAAAGCACTGCAGCTCAAGGCCAGCCTTTTTCACCATCATGATGGATGATAGCGTTCAGTCAAGAGCCAAACTGTTCCTAGTTTTGGTTTTAGCCTACTTCAACTCAAACATACCATTAAACACAGTATCAGCGATTTAACTGGAACTTTAAACTTGCTCACAATTGTAGTTCATAACATATCAAGTAGGGACAGCACTGTGGGTCGACCTACCAGTGCAAAACATATTGGACTAAATAAACAGCAACTTCATGCACAGTGGGGAGTCACAGATTGGTCAAAGCAAGGAACTGTCGGAGGAGGTCACATCTTCATAAATAATTACTGCATATATTCACAGGTTTGTATATTTGCAGATTGCTAGCAATATGTCTACCTATCTAGTTAGCCGAGTTCCAAATTTACTCACTTTCAGTATCCGCTTTATCCTGATTAGGGTTCCAATGTATTCAGAGCCTATTCTGGGAACGCTGGGCATAAGGCAGGAATACGCCCCAGATGGGATTCCAATCCTTTGCAAAGTGCCATGCAAGCACTGTAGATAAATCCTAAGCACACAGGCATGGTTGTGATGCACTTTAAATCTTGTTTAGGCCTGCGGTCATCGCTACAGCAGGACCATGGACAATGGCGCGAACCTGCGCATGATCGGGAAGTGTTATATCCGGTCGAACGACTTAAGCTATGATGAAGCATACGATGGCCAATGGCAGGACCGCCAGGAGGTGTGTAGTCCTAATGGAGACCAACTCATGGAGGGGATGTGTAATATGGGCATCTCTGCCACCATGACAGAAACTGAGGTTATCGCTGGAGCTCCGGGCTGCTACAACTGGCAAGGTCACACCTACACACATAGACAAACAGACACCCAAATATTGTTAATGAATATTCACAAACATATGGGAAAATAGTTTTGTCATATAGGGATAATGTCTGAGTGGAGGGGAACAGTAAGAACCTTGATTGTGATTCTGTGATTGTGATTCTGATTGGTCATAATGTTTTGCTGGAAGGTTTACTTTATTGCGGTTGTTCTAATACGTTACAATTTCTATTAGGACAACTTACACACTGACCAGAAATTGCTCTTTATGTTTGGATGTTGATACCAAGAGACTGCTGTAGTATTTTTAGTTTGAGGCCAAATGAATTGCATTAAAAGAGTCAACGCTTGAATCCACCATCACTGGCACTTAATCCATGCACTATATATTTCAGGAGAGCAAGCTCAAGTGCTCTTACATGCATTGTATTTCAAAGACACTGCCTCTCTGTCTGTATGATTGTCTGTATGTTTCTCTCTCTGGTGTTTAGTCTGATCTGATTGATATTCAGCTCACAGTGTACTTATAAAGACACCCAGGACAAACATGGACGGATGGACAGAGAGGAGAGGGGGGTGGAGGGGCAGAAGAGAAAGGCAGAGGGAGAGAAGAGAGTCATGGGTGGAGGAAGAGAGCAACAGAGTGAAGGAGAAGTGAAAGTCATCCCTCTCTCTGGTTCAGTTCAGGGTTTAAATGCTAATAAAAATAGATGGAGAGAAGGTAGACTGTAGACGTTAAAATCAGTTGTGCAGTTGTATTGCTATAAAATCTAATCATGCACACCCCGAGAGGCTAGGGGATTTACTATTATTTTTAATTCTCCTCATAAAAATGGCCTTTTGTCCTGCAGGTAATTCATATGTGGTTTATAGGAACCCAGATGACATGTTTGAGACCCAGATCATCAAACTTCAAGACATGAGTACTGGAAACATCTACATTGGTAAGAAGTGTGTATTAGTGTCAATTATAGACTAATGTGTCCTGTACTATGGGGTCTGAGTGCACTCCTAAGGGCTGCTTTTATCCTATCAGTCTTTACTAATGTAAGCTCTGTGTGTTCTTGGAGATTGAGAGATGTAACTCATGATGTAACCTATTTGGAACTTGTAAAGATGTAACTTTTTGGCAACTTGCAACCTCCCAAAGATGGGGCGAAACTTTGCAGTTGTTTTGTCTGCTGCTGTTTTGTATGTATGTAATGGCTGTATTGTAAATGTTGTGTATTTTGACATCCAGGCTACTCGGTGGGGAAAGACAATGGAATACTGAGCAAAGATGATGACACAGTTGTGGCTGGAGCGCCAAGATACAACAGTAAGGGCTCAGTGATGCTAATGAAAGTCATCACGATTGACGATGGCACTAGAGAGCTGAAGGAATTGAATTTAATACTAGAGGGTGAACAGGTCGGCTCGTACTTCGGAAACAGCATCGCTATCGTCGACATCAATAACGATGGGTAAGACCAGACAGTTCATGCTTGGTCTCTTTTAACACTGACACTATTTTCTGTTTTTAACACCTCCACTCTTGAGTTAGTGGTTAGTATGTTTGCACCTTGGTGTTGGGCTTGATTCCTGCCTCTGCCCTGTGTGTGTGGAGTTTGCATGTTCTCCCTGTGCTTCGGCGGTTTCTTCCAGGCACTCCAGTTTCTACCCCCAGTCCCCCCCCATTATTGGAGGAGACCAGGTGTAATGATTATCTATTCTATATAAAATCTATCTATCTATCTATCTATCTATCTATCTATATATATACATATATATATATATATATATATATATATATATATATATATATATATATATATAACATAATCTATAATCTGTTTTGATACATAGATAGATAGATAGATTTTTTTTTGCTTTTGTGTTTTTGTACTTTTTTAAAATTACTTTTCATAACTTTTATGACTTTTATAAAACTATATAATGGACAGGTATGGAGCATGAATGTTTCTGAACACTATAATTACTTTGAACAACAGAAATAGGTTGTAATAACGTGGACTATTTTACATGTAAAACATGTTGCATTCCATTTGTCTTGTTTGGACAAAGGGCGTGGCTCATTACTCATGACATTGTAAATTCAATCAGTGGGACACCTGCGCTTGCTTCTTTTCACATTCACATCTATGTCAGCTGCCGTGCGATCAATGGAATGTGCTGCTCCGGCTCTCAGGCTCTCACTGAACAGAGCAGACGCAGAGAGAGGTGAGAGTGCAGCAGGAAAGCAAGACAGGACAGTACTGTCCTGTCTTGTACTGCAGGACAGTAATGGCAACATTTGGAAAGTTGCTAAGGTTTGTCCAAAAAGTTGCAGGATTTGTTGCTAGGCGCTTTTTTTTGGCAAAAATTAGTCGCTAAAGGGGTCTGAAAAGTCACTAAGTTGGCAACCCTGGTCTGCACTGACTACTGATGTGTCATTCATGAACGATTTGTTCATTTTGAACGAATCTTTAATATGACTCGGGAACAACGAGTTGTCTCAGAGTGTGATTTGTTAATTTTTGACCGGGCATGTCCCCAGCAACATCCCCATAGGATCTGTACCGGAAACAGTAATGATTAGTTCACGTCTCGAGTCTTCGGGTTCAAGTCGTTCATTCTTTCGGTGATCGCCCCATTGCCAATGCACCATGCAGTACCGGAAACGGGATAAACGAACGACTCGAACCCGAAGACTCAAGAAATGAATTAATCATTTCTGTTTTCGGGGAACAGACGTGACAAATGTGACGTGACAAAAGAATGACTCGGACTGGCAGATGAGATGAACTAACAGACTGCATAGCCTGAAGACCCAGTTAAGCTATTAATTAATAATTTCTGTTTCTCATAATGCGGCCTTGGTTACATTAGCCTATAGTTTATTTTATAGTTTATTAAGTACTAGGTGTGTTGGGGAATTTAATATGTAACATTTTAATTATATTCTGCTGAAATGAACGAAATGACTCGAAAAAAGATTAGTTTCAAAGATTCAAAGATCCGAGTCAGCAAAATGATCGGAACTTCCCATCACTAGCACTGACAGCTAGATAAAAGGCAGGCTAAGCGCCACCTCTCCCCAGCAAAAAGAAAATACAGAGGGAACGTGGGGTTTTTCATTTATGCACGTTCTATTTGAAAAGCAATAAAATACACGGAGTACCCAAATGATGCCCTGTCTGTGTTTTTTTCTTTCTTGAAAACAATTTGCGCCCCACTTCCGATCTACCCACCTGGTTGAGAACCACTGGCGTAGAACAACCAGACTGAAGCAGCCTGTTGTTTCTGAGCAAACCCTAGTGTGGTTTGATTGCTGTGAAGGTGTGCAGCAAAATGTTGTGAGAATTGGACACGGTACATATTTTATATGGATGGAGTGGGGTGTCAGAAACTAATATACAATCTATGTGCTTGTTGAACATGCCATTCCAAAACCATGGCCATTAATATGGAGTTAGTCCCATTGTTGCTCCTGTAACAACCTCCACTCTTCTGGGAAGGCTTTGCACTAGATTTTGGAATGTGGCTGTAGGGATTGGTGCCCATTCAGCCACAAGAGCATTAGTGAGTTTGGTCACTGATGTTGCGCGGGAAGGCCTGTCATGCAGCTGGTGTTCCAATTCATCCCAAATGTGATTATTGGTTTTGAAGTCAGGGCTGTGTGCAGGCCACTTGAGTTCTTGCACACCAACATCGACAAACAGTGTCTTTATGGACCTCGTTTTATGCACAGGGTCATCGTAATTCTACAGCATACAAAGACATTCTAGACAATTCTGTGCTTCCAACTTTGTGACAACAGTTTAAGGAAGGCCCACATATGGGTGTGATGATCAGTTGTCAATATAGTGCCCATATAGTTTATTGGATGACAAATTTTAATTTCAGCCATCACTGGAGTGGTCACTTGCAGGATGACAATTCCAAAGGATTACTGAATAGTTTGATTACAGTGTTGTGCCTTCAGAACAGCTTCAGTGTACATTGGAATAGATTCTACAAGTCTGTGGAACTGTACTTGTTGATGTGCTTTGGCTGCTCTGGCACGGTGGATCATCCGTGCAATCTACATATTTGATTAGGCACAATTTTAATGGCGGATACCCTTCCTGACACAACCCTCCCATTTTATCCGGGCTTGGGAGAGACACTTGGAGTGCACTGGCTTGTGCAACCCTCAGTGGCTGGCTTGGTTCCCTGCCCAGGAATTGAGCTCGGGTTCCCTGCCCGAGGATCTCTGTTGCTGGACCACCATGGGACCCCCTGTGGAACTGTACAGGAGGGATGAAACACTGTTCTTCCAAAAGATATTCCATTAATCTGTGTTCTGTTTGTTCCATAACACCAGGGTGGATTCCTTCTGAACTAGTGAAGTGTTCCCTTTTGCTTGTTTCCTTTCTAATTAGCAAAAGAAAGTTGTCACCTGACTGTGACCCCACAGGAGTATCAGAATTTTGAGTGATTCTTATCCTCAATGGAGAACAATAACAGCAAACAGGAATACTCCATCATTTACAAAGGAAAGTTTTGATGATGGTGGTACAGAGCACCATGTTGCTCCAAAGTTTCTCGTGTTCAATTAGGTGTTCAATTGGGTTGGGATCTGGTGACTGATCTGGTGACTGGTGAAGGCCATAGCATATGATTAAATAATTTATATATATATATATATATATATATATATATATATATATATTTATTTATTTATATTTAAAATCATTCAGTGACATCTCATGTCATATAATTATATGGCAATCTGAGATTATTTTTGTTAGCACTATGTTATAGTGTTATAGTTAATAGCAGATCTCAGATTTCCTAAGCAACTACAAATCCCTTGTGGTGTCACTAGTGTTATTAAAGTGTTTAAGGTTATAAATTCCTTAAAGCATTGTGGTGTAATGTTATACAATTTGTAAATATTATACAGCGTTCAGTTTTGTACATTGTTTAATTCTCTTTGTGAAAAGTTTTGAATGGTGATTAAACATTTATTAAACATTTATCAGAATGTTCTTTCATTTGTGCAGGTGGAAGGAGCTGATTGTTGGAGCACCGTTTTATTTTAACCGCAGTAGTGAGAAGGGCGGGGCTGTGTATGTGTTCATGAATGAAAACGGCTCATTCAAGCCCAAAACAGATCTGATGTTCACTGGTCCAAGTGACTCAGGTTTCGGCATGGCTGTGTCTTCCATCGGGGATGTCAACCAGGACGGTTTCCTGGGTAACATGTTATAACAATATCTTTTTCATTCTGTAACAGACAACAATCACACAGACAGAGTAAAGTATTAACTGGTATTACAACTTGGTAATGTAGTTGACTGCAAGCAGATTTTTTTTCTTTTTGCACTAAGCTGTTATTTTGTGGCCAGTAAGTAACACACTTGCAATATGGGTGAAGCAGAGCTCCTAGGGTTTTGACATTAGAAATCTGCTGACGCAGAGATTCTTTTCTGCTTCGGCCTAAATTTGCACTTCCATTACAGACTAATGACACTCGCCATGTCAAGACTGCATTGTCAAGACAGCATTTTCTTGACTTCAACCACAGGCTTAAAAGTCCTGTCCCATTTCTTATAATTTAGATTTGTGAGTCAAGTCAGCCAATGTATCATTATGACTGGAACATCATATAAATAATTAATAAAATGTCTAACAAAATGAATTAAATTGGCTAATTCACTATGGCTAATTCACAACAAAAGCATAGTGAAGTATGGCTACCGGTATAATAAACATTTAAATTCCCACCTGCTCAGTAAGACACCTAACACTGCAATTTAAAACAATATTTATGATTGTGCAGCCTGTACGTGTAGAGTTAGCGTGATTAGTAATGATTCCTCAGGCTTCAGTAATGACACTAAAACTCATATTTGTCCTTGATCTTTGATGATGGTGGTACAGAGCACCATGTTGCTCCAAAGTTTCTCGTGTTCATTTAGGTGTTCAATTGGGTTGGGATCTGGTGACTAGCTTGATACAATGTATTAGCTTGATACCAATATCTTTGTCACCTTGCCAGTTTTTTTTTTTTAACCATGATTGTAGATTTTAGACTCTTGGTGTTTAAAATAAATACGTTCACACATGAGAAGTGCACATTTGTGACACTGTCACATAAAATCTATAACTGACAAAAAGTGCATTATTTTGAAGCTGTTTTTTTTTTCTGAAACTAAAATGTGAATGGGAAATGTAGAGATGCATCTCAAAAAAATTGAATATCATTGAAAAGTTACTTTATTTCCGTAATTAATTCAAAAAGTGGAACTTTCATGTATTCTAGATTCAGTACATATAAAGTGAAATATGTCAAGCAGTTTTTTTAATTTTATTTTGATGGTTATAGCTTACAGCTTATAGAAATAAAAAATCCTGTATCTTGAAAGATTAGAATAAAGAATTTAATACAGAAATGTCAACCTTCTGAAAAGTATGTTAATTTATGCATTCAATACTTGGTCAGAGCTCCTTTTGCGTGAATTACTGCATCAATGCAGCATGGCATGGAGGCAGTCAGCCTGTGTCACTGCTGAGGTGTTATGGAAACCCAGGTTGCTTTGATGTGGTCAGTGATAGCTCAGTGGTTAAGGAGTTAGACTACTGATCGGAAGTTCGTGAGTTCAAATCCCAGCAGTGCTGCTGCTGTAAGGCTCATTAGAGATTTGTAAGTGGCTCTGGATATGGGTGTCTGCCAAATGGCATAAAATGTAAATGATAGTGGTCTTCAGCTTGTCTGTATTGTTGGGTCTAGTGTCTTTCACACTCTATGGGGTTCAGGCCAATAAAGCACAGTAATACCATGGTCACCAAACCAGTTACTACTAGGTTTGGCACTGTGGAAAAGGAAATCAGCATCTCCATAAAGGTTGTCAGTAGATGGAAACATGAAGTGCTCTAAAATCTCTTGGTAGACTTGAGAAAACACATTGGATCAACACCAGCAGATCACATGACACCCCAAATCATCGCTGACTGTGGAAACTTCACACAGGAGTTCAAGTAACTTGGATAACTTGGACAAGTAACTTGCCTCTTCACTCTTCCTCCAGACTCTGGGACCTTGATTTCCAAATGAAATACAAAATATACTTTCATCTTCCATTAATCATGATTGTGGTTGTGTGTACTGAACCAGACTGAGAGATTAGAGGCGCAGGAAACCTTTACAGGTGTTTTGAAATAATTAGCTGATTAGAGCTCTTCTCAGGTCAACATTTCTGTATTATAAATTCTTTATTCTAATATTTTGAGATACTGGATTTTTGATTTCCATAAGCTGTATGTGTAATGAATCTAGAATATATGAAAATTCCACTGTTTGAATTAAATTATGCAGACAAAAATGAACTTTTCCACGATATTCAAATTTTTTTAGATGCACCTGTAATCATCAGTTTACATGCTGCACTAATGGTCATGAATATACAGAATAAATATATAATGGCATGATCATAAAATTAATAGTGCGCTTGTGCTTTCTTACTTGTATTAAAAGAGAAAATATTTTTCATTTTGAATTGAGTCCCAGGAAAAGTACTAAATGGGGAAAATGCATTTTAATTAGCTAAAGGACAGTGCAAAAGGCTAATGCGATAAACACAAAGCAAACATTTATGTGAAAGCCTGAGGGCCAGTGTTAATTGTGATCACAGACAATATACTATGTACTCATTCCTGCTGCTGATTTTGCTAAACTATTTCATGCTGTGTTCTGTTTCCCCCTGGTGGTAATTGAGTTCTATTAATAGTGCAGTATGTCCCTGGTTTAGATTTTGCGGTTGGAGCGCCGTTTCACGGCTCAGGCAGGGTGTCTTTGTGGATGGGGGGAAAAGATGGAGTTTCACCCAAACCAAATCAGGTAAGAACATTAGCATGTTAGGGTAGAATTACAGAATTTAGCCTTTACAGGACTTGCAAATGACTCATGATGGTTTAAGGATCGTTAAAGTAAAAGGGAGTAAATTGGTGTGTGTGTGTGTGTGTAAAGATATATACAGTACTGTGCAAAAGTCTTAGGCACATGCAAAGAAATGCTGTACAGCAAAAATTCCTTCAAAATAATGAAATTAAATGTTTCTACATTTATTTATTTAAAAAAAAATACAGTAAAGAGCAGTAAACAGTAGTAAATTAAGCAAAGTTAATGTTTGGTGTGGCAAAAAAACAACAACAGTAATCTCCGGTACAATTTGTGCAGTTTTATAATGCAATGAGCTGTAAGTTTTATTGAGCATCTTGCAGAACCAGCCAAAGTTCTTCTTGAGACTTTAACTGTCGCACTTGCTTCTTATTTTTGCAGCAAAACCCATCAGCCTTCATTGCGTGTTTTTTCTCTGAAAAGTGGTCTCTTACATAATATGCTGCTTTCTTTAATGACAAACAAACATTATTCTATATCAGTGGTTTCAGTTAGCACTTTAATATGTACACTTAAATTGTATCTTGTCTCATTGGCCATTTTATCAGGTATACCTACCAATTAGGTGCATTTGCTCCACATAATTTGTCATACAGCAATGGACCACTGTTGACGAGATATTACTGTATTTGGGTGGTGGACTTTTGGTTGGTGTATGTGTTACAGCTGTGTTACTGGGTTTTAATCACTGTGTACATTTACTGACTACACCCATGGATAGCAATGCCACTGCAACAGTTGCCATCTCTGCTCCATTGATTAATACGAGTAAAGAGACGGGCAGCAGCAGATGCAACAGGTGGACTAGAGTCAGTAATTGTACATCTGCAAAGTGACCTACAGCAGGTTTAACAGGTTTAAGATGAGCGTAACTAAATGGATGTATCTATCAAACTTGGAAGTGAACATGTGTGTGCAAATCTTTGGTAAATGTGTGTTCAGGTGATTGAGGGGAGTGATGTGAGTAATGGTGGTTTCAAGACGTTCGGTTACTCCATCAGCGGTGGTCTGGACGTGGACGATAATAAATATCCTGATATTGTTGTTGGCTCTCTGGATGATAGAGTTGCTTTACTAAGGTCAGTATAGTCACATTATATTTACATTTCCTTCTTCGGTTAATGTTGTGGACTAACCTTGTTACACTCAGCCAGGGTTAGGGTTAGGTTCACAAAATTTCTTACAAATGTTTCAAGACCTGATTTGATACGACACCAAATAAAGAGTGCTCATTTGTTGGATAAATAGTAACGTGTTAGTTAGTATGTGATAATTTGCAAAAAAAACTTGTCACATGGATGAGTAATTGCACGTCAAGTATTGCATGGTGAATAAAGGCAATGAGATTCATCCAAAAACTGTTTCAAATACAATGTCAATGCCAAATTTGTAAATATGAGTGTGATTTTGATGATGTGAAGAGTAGCTAATGTGCTGTTACTTTTCTGCTGTTAATCATGCATATAAATACATGACCATGGTAATAATAAATGATTTTGCTTTATCTGGTACACCAAGACATAAGTTTTTTATAGCCCTTCTCCTTATTATATCCTAGTAAGTTGCACAATGTTGTCTTCTATTGGAAGAACAGAGCTTCTGCAAATTTAATACTTGCCCTTTGGTCATATGCTAGTAATTAACAGTTAATAATTCCCAAACAGGCTTTAAGCTTAGTAAATTATGTTATGGGTGCTAAATTAATCTATTTGCACAGACATCACCCTGTATTTGGCACTGTTCTATATTTTTTTGCTTATGCTTTAAGCTGCATTGCTCATTTGTACACATTTGCCATCCATAGCTGTCTTCATGCTACCTTCATAATGTAACAGATTTTTTAATCTGCCACAAAATGCCTAATGTGCTCATTTTTGCCAAACAATACGTGTTACTTTATTTAGTGTGTATTTTTCTATCTGTATAAGTGTGTGTGTCCTGTCTGTCTCTACAGAGCTCGTCCTGTCATTCACGTGAAAAAGAATTTCACTGTGACGCCCTCGCTCGTCGACCCAAAAGACTGCGAGTCCTGGTACGTATTTCTAAAATCACTCTATTGCTGCTTTCCACGCATGTGAGAAATTCCTGTTCGATATTTGCCACCTCTGACCACAAAACATTCTAGAGTCTAGATGCCAAATTCATGGAAAAGGTCATATTAAAATATATAGTCACACTATGTTAAATGGTAGGAATCAGAATACATTACATTTAATGTAATCATTTAACTTATTCTCTGACAGTAAATGCAGTGAAAAATCTCTTTCTGAGAACTTAATTCTGAATCTGAGTCAAAACCAGAATCTAAAAAAGAATCTGAACCTGAACAAAAACTGTATCATGAATCTGAATCACCTAACCTAAATTGCAAATCAGAATTTACTCATGGTTCATTTTAATAGTATAAAACTGTATGAAGACTAATGTTTGCTGTTAGCATGTTTGCTTTTATCTTGCTGTGTTGGCATTATATCGTATATCATTATATCAACATGCTTGACACACATTATACATTGTGTAATTATTTAATGCATATGAATATGTGTGTGTGTGTGTGTGTGTTGCAGCATTAACATGGAGGTGTGTTTCGCTTACACACTCAGTACAGGAGAGCCAAATTTTAAAGACGACATTAGTGAGTAAACTTGTTTTATTCACTGTTCATTAAAAGTAGAGATGCACCGATACAAAATTTCTCAGCCAATACCGATACCGATTATTTAGAGTGATATCAGCCGATAATAATTAATTCCACAATTCAGAAGGAAATTGAAAAAAAGGAAAACTTTATTCTCTCCATTTCAACAAGTTGTTTCACAGTAACTGGTCTCATAAACAGAAGACACATTACTAAAATTAACATTAACACATGAACTAAACTCTGAAGATTAAAGTAAGATTTCTTAACTTATTGAATGTTATTAATTCATATTAACATTGACTGAATTCTAAAAAACCTCCTGTTAGGCTTCACATTCACTCACCACAAACAAAAGCATTTCTACTTTATCATTGAACATCAAACTGGTAATATATTATATAAACTCTTTTTTTAAATGATATTAACTCATAGAGTTAATTAATATAAACTCATTAACATTAACTGGATATGAAAAATACTACTCTACAAATATATTTTTCTGTGCAATGTATAAATTTTTTTGTCAACTCATCTTCATTTAAATCAATAACCGTGGACTGGTGCTTTAATTCAGCATGAGCAGCTCGAGCAGCACGGCAAAAAAAATTTGACGCCGAAACTCCTGCTTCACTGCTGCTCATGTCCGGTGTAAAAGCACTCATTCATTAACATGCACGCCGAAAAAAATACGCACCGCTTCTGCTCTGCTGCAGCATGTGGTGTATAATTTTGGCAGTGCAGATCTTACAAGCTGCAGTTTTGTCATCATTGTCATCCAATTCAAAGTAATTCCACACAAGAGACATCTTCTTTACACACAGTACGAATTCCATGTGTTTTCCCACCCTCTTTTGATTGACAGGATATAATCGGCCCTGATCATCGAATGTTTTTAAACTATCGGCTAATGGCCCATAGCGTTAAAAATTGCCTTTATCAGCCGATACCAGTTATGGGCCCATACATTGCATCTTTAATTAAAAGTCATTGAAAGCAGCAATGGATGCAGAATTGCTTACCAAAGGTTTTTAGAAAGGTCTAAATGGCTAAATGCGAACATTATAAAGCTTCAGATTAAGATAATTAACATTGTGTAACTTGTAAGAGTTACATATAACAGAGCAGCGAACCTGAATTGAGCCCTTTTTGGTGGAGATAAGTGCATTGAATAATATGAATCTGAATTATCATAATAATCCTAATATACATCAGAATAAATATGAATATATGAAAATATAAATATGAATCAGAATCTGAATCAAACTATCAGTCTTAATCGGAATCTCCAACTGAATAGGAAGCATAATTTATTTCAGGTGTACAGTAAAACTTTTTATCAGCATATGAGTCAGTTAATCTGACCTAATTCAGAATCTGAATTAGGAGTCTAAATTTGAAAATGAATCAGAATCTAAGAATTTTGTTTAGTGCGATGTTTAAGTACCATTCAAATGATTTTTTAAAAAGATATATAAAATATTATGCTAATATTTTGATTCATTTATGCTGTCTAAAGAAAATGTATCTTCAATTTAGTGGATAACCTGACCAAACAAGTTATAGCGCCCTGGTCTAATCAAGTATAGCTATATACAGTCATGTTAAAAAAAAGTACATCCCATGGAAATTGTGGGCTTTTTTGTCATATTTGGACAAGCAAACATTTGATCCTCTTTGAAACAGTGCCTATTAATAAAGGTGATACATTCTATGAAATGACACATAAAATCGACATTTTGTAGTAATTTTCACAATTTAGATTAACAAAAAACATATCAGTCACATTAAAAAAGTAAGTACACCCTTACATTTATCACACCTTCAAATCCATAAAATTAGAATCAGGAGTTGAAGATTGGGTGCCTGTGATTAGAACCTGCTTAGGGAGTGCAGGTGGAACCTGTCTTATTTATACCCCTCTTATATCTAGTGTCTGGTGTTCCCTTTGCTATTGAGGTGTATAGTGTCATCAGGCCAAGATCTAAAGAGTTTTGTAAGGCCTTCAGAAAAAAGGTTATGGATGCCCATTAGTCTGGAAAGGGATTTAAAACACTCTCCAAATTACATCATTCCACTGTGAGGAAAATAATCTACAAATGGTGCAGATTTCAAACGACTGCCAATTTGTCCAAGACTGGCCGTCCCGGCAAATACAGCCCAAGAGCAGAGTAGGACTGGCCATCCCAGCAAATTCAGCCTAAGAGCAGACTAGGACTGGCCATCCCAGCATATTCAGCCCAAGAGCATACCAGCACTGGCCGTTCCAGCATATTCAGCTCAAGAGCAGACCAGGACTGGCCATCCCAGCAAATTCAGCCCAAGAGCAGGCCGTCTGATGCAACCCTAACCTTATCTTAACCCCAAAATTGAATCAAAGCTCTGCTGGTAAGTCTTGCAACTGTTGGTGTCAATGTGCATGCTTCTACAATCAGAAATGAGACTGCACAAATTTGACCTGCATGGGAGGTGTGCCAGGAAAAATTCTTTGCAAGACTACAGTTTGCCAATGAGTATATAGGTAAAAATCAGGCCTTTTGGAATAATGTGCTCTGGATAGACGAATCAAAGATAGAGTTGTTTGGACACAGTAACAGCATTACATTTACAGTATATGGCAGACATCCTTATCCAGAGTGACTTACATTTATCTCATTCATACATCTCAGCAATTGAGGGTTAAGGCTTCAAGGGCCCAACAATGGCAGCTTGGCAGTGCTGGGGTTTGAACTCATGACCTTCTGAGCAGTAGACCAACACCTTAGTGTTGGAAATGTTATAGTTTGGGGTTGCTTCGTTGCCTCAGGGACTGGACAGCTTGCATTCATTCTATTAATTCATAAATAAATCATATCAAAGAGTGCTTGTAGATAATGTGAGGCCGTTATGTCCTAAAATTGAAGTTGAACCGTAAGTGGACCTTTCAACAGGATAATGTACCAAAGCACACCAGCAAATCCAGTAAGGAATGGCTCAAAAAGTAGAAATGTAGTGTTATGGAATGACCTAGTCAAAGCCTGGATTTGAATCCCATTGTTTTGGGGGATTTGAAATGTGTAGTACATGCAAGAAAACCCTCAAATATCTTGCAACTGAAAGAATGCATGGAAGAGTGGTCAAAACGTCCAGTAAGCCAATGACAGAAACTGGTGGACGATTATGCAAGTCGTCTACAAGAACTTATTTCTGCTAAAGGGGGCAGTACTAGCTTCTGAGGCCAAGGGTGTACTTACTTTTTCCACAGAAGAATATCACATCTATTGATATTTCTGTTGGATAAATGATTGAAAAGGGCATTTTTCATAGTGGTTTTGTTCAAGTATATCAACTTCATTAATATGCACTGTTTCAAAGATGATCAAATGTTTGCCTGTCCAAATGTGTCAAAAAAGCCAACAATTTCCTTGGGGTGTACTTATTTTTTTCACATGACTGTAAATATACAGTATAATATATTCTGTATATTTACTTATATTCAAAATATATGTGCAATATATTAGATACCTTGGCACTAAAATTCCGAACGTATTAACTGTATGCCAATATACATCATATGAGACATAAATTAAATATATGAATGTTTGTTTCTTATATTTAACTTATGTACAGAGATGCAGAACAATTTCTGTTATACGGCAGACTCATGGACTGTGTTAATTGTGTTTGTGTGCGTTACAGTTATGAAGTTCACGGTGGAGGCTGATGTGCTGCAGCACTCGTCCCAAACTCGCGTCCGCTTTACCAACAATGAAAAAGACGTGTATACTGGGTTCTTATCAATGACATCACAGCGTTGTGAGACACAGACGCTTAAATTGATAGTAAGAACAAAATCACACAACACACAACAACATCTTCTTCTTCTTCTTCTCTTATTATTATTATTATTATTATTATTATTATTATTATTAGTATTAGTAGTAGTAATATAAAAAGCCTGTCTGTGCTAAGGTGATTGTATTTAAATAAATATATTTGTATTTATATATAATGAATATTATTAGTGATGACAGAAACCTGTAAGTAAAAAAGTAATCACATTTGATTCATATCTATGATTATAGACATTCCTGCGTGATAAGGTGACCCCAGTAGTGTTCTCCCTGAACGCATCGATTGTTGAGCCTCAGATTAACAGTGGTCAGCAGCAGCTGCAGAACCTGAACTTGTTTCCTGTGCTCAGTCAGGGACGAACACTCACTGACAAAGTGGAGGTGACCCAGCCAAGTGCACTTCAGCCAAGTTCATAATATACATCTTTCATACACATTATTATTCATTATGCTTGTCTTCCTGTATTTCCTCCTTATTCTATCTATTTGTCTATCGATCTGTCTCTTTGATTCCCCATCCCCCAATGCAGATTCACATTCAGAAAGCATGTGGAGCTGATAATAAGTGTGAGAGTAACCTGCAGATGAGCGCCACATTTGCCAAAAGCCTGCAAGACATCCTGCCTGTGTAACAGCTCCATCAACAACACATAATGACTTCATTAACAATAACAACCACAAATAACTACATTAATAACAAAGATTAATAATAGATCAGAAATTAGACACTTTTATTTTACCCGATATAACAAATATATACTATACAATTGTGTGTGTGTGTGTGTGTGTGTGTATACAGTCAGGATGGTCACCAGGTTCTGCAGTATGACTCCAGCATTAATAAACTGTTTCTGCTTGTTAACGTGACGAACTATCCATCTCCGGGGCGATTAGCGGAAGATGCTCATAACACTGAGTTGAATGTCTCCGTTTCCTCATCAATCACCTACTCCGGCGTCAGACCTGAGGTGATCTAAGCTCCTAGGGCTTAAGGTGTATGCTGTTGCACATTTTTAAAACTTGTATGCAAAACCAAGAAATGGTTTACTGATTTGCTGTTAGGATTAGGATAGGTATTAGAGTTGGGTAGTAATAAGATAGCTGGCAAAAGTTGCTAGCCTGTTGCACGCAAACATACTTTATATGTAGGGTTAAAATTAGGTGTTTTTTTTTATTTTTATTTGAACTTTAACAACATTTCCTGGTTACTCCTTGAATGTGATAGCAAAGCTCTTCATACTGTATGTATGGGTTATGGGATACATATATGCTGGCTAGACGGAAGCCCTTTCTCACAAAATTATGCCAAATGATAGAGTACATACAGTCACCCTGAATGATGTGGCAAAATGTGTTGTAGTTTGATGTGGACCAGGTAGAAGTTTTTGGGCATTATTTTAAAAGATTTTTTTTTTTTTTTTGTTGCAAAAACAAGATATCACTCAGAGAACACTGTACCCACAGTGAAGCATTCTTCTTTTCAGCTGGGACTGGGGATCTAATCAAGAAAGAGGAAATCATGGATAGCTGCAAATACTAATTTATTTGTCAAATGTCAAAGATCTGACATGATTTATCTTGGTTTCAATCGTTTTTATTTTAATAGTTTTAATTTGAAGAGTTTACATCAGAACAACCTAAAAAAAACTTTTTATGGGAATGTGTAGACTTATTATATCCACTGTATATATCTGTGTCTGCCTGTCTCTTTCTTACTCAGCCCATCTCTCACTCTCACCATTTCATTGTCTTTTTCACAGACTACTTCAGTAACATGTGCTCCTAAAGACAATTTCATCCTGTGTGAGTTGGGAAACCCGTTACCCGCTAATCAGATGGTACTGTCCGACCTCACACACTCACGTACATTTATCCTTAATTAACAGTAATTACGTAATTGTGTAATTAAGTTAAATCCCCTCAATAACTCCATCCTCTGTCTCGGTGCTAAGTGATGATGTGTAATCACCAGTCGTGTCTCAATGACAGGCCGTCTTTGCGATCGTCTTCCAGACGTCGTTCATCACACTCGACACACAAAAGATCACTTCAACACTGCAGCTCTCTACGTGAGTGTGTGTGTTAATGCCATTTTAACAGATTAACACAAAGTATGGTATGATATGTGGTAATTGTATTATGTTATTTTAGTGTGCCATTCGTTTACTGTGTTATTGTCTTGTGTCCAGACTGAGCATACAGAACGACTTAATATCGCTGACCAAAGTGCTGCTAGTGGACTATGCACTAAAGGCCTCATTTCATGTGTAAGTCACGTAAGAGTTCCTAACAGTACTTAACATTATCGAACAGCACTTCCCACTAATGCAGTGAACACTCAGCAAAAAATTTAAAGTTCACAATGTTCCCTCTTACCCTAAATGTAATTGATCGGCTAGAGCTGCTCAAAATGATGATATTGTTTAATATTGATATTGTTATGTATTAATGTCTTTTTCTAAGACCCACTAGATGTAGCATGGAGGTATTACATGTCAGAGGAGTGATGGAGATCAATTGTATCTACAGGATCTATTATAACTCCCCCTGTGGTCTCCCAAAGCTATTAATCCAGGCAATATCAAACGATAGTCAGGTAGACTAGAATGTGAAACAGTTAACAAATGCAAATGACCTATTTAAATTTTATTGTAAACAATCAATGTCTTATAAATAATCAATATATCAGTGTTTTATGACATCCATACCAAAAGCATGACAGTGCCGCTGTGCACAAAGCGAGGTCCATGAAGACATAGTTTGCCAAGGTTGGAGTGGAAGAACTTGAGTGGCCTTCACAGAGCTATGACCACACCCCCAATGAACACCTTTGGGATGAACTGGAACCATAACTGTGCTCCAGGCCTTCTTGCCTAACATAAGTGCTATGGGCAAATCCCCATAGCCACACTCCAAAATCTAGTGGAAAGCCTTCCCAGAACTGTGAAGGGGGTACTAAATCAGGAATGGGGTGTTCAAAAAGAACATGGGTGTGATGGTCAGGTGTCCACAAATAATGTATATATGTATAAAATATTTTATGTAGTGTATATATATGTATAAAATATTTTTTATCATATCACCCACTCCTATGACATGTTTGATGTTCAGTGTTTGCTTCTTTACCTTTGCACTCAAGGTTAATGTAGTTGTTGGAAGTAATGGAAATCTATCTCAGCTAAAATATTTTCTCAAAATTTTCTGCTATAATCTATCATTTGTAGAAATGGAAAGTTGTATTGGACTACAGGAATCTAGACAATACACTCACCAGAACATCAAACATTAGCGTTCATGCAGATATGGTGTAAAAAACATAAACATCAAGTGAGCAGCGGTTCTGTGGGCAGAAATTTCTTGCTGATGAGAGAAGGTCTGGCGGTAACTCAAAAAACCACTCTTTACAACCGTGATGCACGAAAAAGCATCTCAGAATGCATAACACGTCAAACCTTGAGGTGGATAGGCTACAACAGTAGAAGACAACATTCCACTCCTATCAGCCAAGAACATGAATCTGAGGCTAAAATGGGCACAGGGTCACTGAAATTGGACAGTTGATGATTGAAGCTCTGAATCAAATAAGGCACTTTAAGGATGTGGTAGAGTAGGAAATTGAAGTAGGAATGTGCAGCTGACAAATCTGCAGCAATTATGTGATGAAATTATGTCACCATGGACCAGAAAATCAAAGGAATATTTCCAACACCTTTGTTGAATCTATGCCATGAAGAATTGAGAGGATTGTTAGTATGGTGTTCCCAATAAATTTTGACACAGATTTTGTTTAAAAAAAATGGGATTATGGATCTTAACAATGGCGTTTGAAACACGTGTATGAAGATTTTTGCATTTAGATAAAAGGCAACAGCAAGTCAACATCAACAGTTACTTGATGGTTCCTAACAGTGCTTAACACTACCAATACTTAACATTTCACAATATACCCGATAATTAACACACTGTAACTCTGTAATCTGCAGATTGAGTCCAGTGACTGACTGTGTAGCAAAATAAGCTGTGTGTGTTTGTGTGTGTGTGTGCGTGTGTGCAGTATGCCTTCTCGAATACAGACGGAGTTCAGTGGCCATGTTATTGGTGAATCAGCTATAAAAAGCACCAGTGAAATCGGGAGTCCAGTGGAGTTCCAATTTGTGGTGAGTTATACACTTCCCTAATCTGTAATCTCTGTGATTCAGTGGGATTTTAATATTGTTGATCAGTTATATCTGGTCATGATATTATATGGGAGGGCTAAAATGTAATATCTAGCAATATCTAAAATCTAAAGTTATCTGTCAATAACTTTTCGGGCTGATCAGTGCATTATATCATGATGTCTTATCGCTGGCTAATTTAAAGACAGAAAGGCGGCTATATTTGTGATTGACATTTTTTAAAGTGTTTCAAGTCCGTAATGCTATACTGCGTTTGTGCCGCGTTTCCTTCAACTACCCAACATGGCAAACTGAAAAGCCGTAACACTTTCATTCAAATAAAAATGCTAAATTTACAGTTCTGCCATTTGTCCTTTTGTGTAATTTGTAGTTTAATTGGACTGTGTGTACTTAGATTTTTACTTTTAGTTTCTGATCCAGATATACAGTAAATAATCCACCTTGTTTGTATTTGTTATACTTTTAAAATATGACTATTTTATCAGGCTAGAAAGAAATCAGCCCCATTCCTGATTCTTCATACCAGTCGATGTATTTTTCTTACAACCATTGGTGGTGCTTGCACTTGTTTCGACAAGACACCAAAGTAATCCATTTTAACAGTTCATATTATGATCTTCTCAAAGATCATTTATACCAGCCTCTCCTCTCCAATACAACATATTGTGTTTGTCTTATTCATGATGATCAAAATGTCAACTGTTTGGGGGAAAAAGACCAACCCCTTCCCTTCTATATGTTTGGCTATGCTCCTTTATTTTAGTCACTAGTCTTTCACAGCCACAGAAATCTATGCAATATCTATAGTAATTGGAGTTTTGTAGAAAGAATACATTTGTGACCATTCCAAAACATACAAAAATGGAATCAAATCTTCTAGGGATGAATAAATCAAAATAGTATGCATATAAACAATGGCCTATGGTTAAGCATATCTCTAAGGACCTCATTTGCGAACACTTGGATGAGTGAGGGGGCGTTGAACAGGCCATAGAGCATCACCTGATATTCATAGCAGCCTGAGGTCGCTATGAAAGCTGCCTTCCATTTATTCTTGTCTGACGTCCAAATTCAGTTATGGGTACTATGCAAATCATGACGATTTTCTTTCTGCTTACATGCTCTCAAGCTTCAGGAATTAGTAGTAAAGAATGATGGTAGTTATCTGTATGTATGTAATGTAAATATTATCTGTTATTGAATTATAGCTATGGTATCTGATGTAAGGATGAAACATCCTACATTTTTTCCTCTATCTTGAAGGAAAACCCTGCTGCACCTGGAGATGTGGAAGGTTGCATGTTGCCTTGTAGCACTTTCCTTAATCTTGTGTGTTCAAGGGGGATAACTTTGTGGAAATGCTGTTCCACAGGAAATAGATCAATGGCACAATCCTCACAATCCCATTATATGTGGATTATGTTTGGCGGGGGTAATATTTATTTTACATTTAATCCTCCTAATATGTTATGGGTCAATTTGACCAATTTCCACATTTGAGATGTCTGAAATACTGGTTAATCTCCCCTTTTCTATTTAAAATTCTTTGACATTTCCTCATTTAGGGTCATGAACTAATATATAAAAATAAATAATGCAAATATTTCTTCTTTTTGTGGTCTCGGTCAAACCGTAATACAGGTTTACTGTTTTAAGATGTTCTTTGCTGTTTTTTTGTGTGTATTTAAACTGTGGAAGTCATTTTGACCCATAACATAATGGATGTAATTTGTTTTTCAACATAACCGCTGGGTTAAAGAGATCTCAGGCTGAATTTTTTTTAAGAATCCCTATTATAGATGATTCTATACATTGTCCTGTATAGACAATAGCTGTAGCTCTGGAATCAACCACAGTTGTCAATCCATCCATTTTCCATGCCGCTTATCCTTCACAGTTTGCAGAGGAGCCTATCCCAGGGAACTCGGGGCACAAGGCGGGGGACACCCTAGATGGGGTGCCAACCCATCGTAGGGCACAATTGCACACACATTCACACGCTATGGATAATTTGGAAATGCCAATCAGCCTACAACGCATTCCTCTGGACTGCGGGAGGAAACCGGAGTAATTGGAGGAAACCCCTGAAGCATGGGGAGAACATACAAACTTGTCCGCACACAGGGCGGAGGCGGGATTTATCCTCCAAACCACAGTTGTACAACACATATCAGGATAGACAGACTGGCACAAAGTATTTCACATTCTGTACCTGTTAATTTAGGCCAGGACAGGTAGGTGACTCTGAGAGAGACAGGACCCTTCTGTTTTCCTGCTCTGTTGTTTTCAATAGATTATACGTATTATACATCCAATCAAGTAAGTGACTGGCTGTTAAGAGAGTGAGTTTGGAAGTGGGATGTCTGGCTTGTAAGAAGCTACCAAAAGGTCTGTCTCATTCTGTCTTTTGGTAATGTCTGCCTTTGTGTGCAGGTGTCTGTAGATGAGGCACTCCGGAGTCACTACGTATTCTCTGTGGATTTTAATTGGCCGATGGAGGTGGCGAATGGAAAGTGGCTCCTGTACATAGAGGAAATTACGATGACAGGAACTTCGAATTCCTCGTGTGTTCCACCGGGAAACATCATCAACCCACAAAATTTCCAGGTGAGACATGGACTATAAATTATGACTGATACGGCAAGAGACACCCTTCCGTATTGTACACAGCTCAAAGCACCTAATGTAGAGTCTCCATTTAAACTGTGCTGCAGATTTTTTGTAAAAATAAACTTTATACTTGTTAAAGCATTTCCATTTACATCAAGAATTTTACCATTGTAATACATTCATGGAATTTTAGTCAACCTGAATTCCACCTGCCAGCTGATGACAAAAGGTTTAACTAATTCAACAGGCAAGAAACTTACATGAAACACAAAGGGCTTGCCTAGCAATACTAAATACCAAGCGAAGAAAATAAGGAACAGGGCAACTTAATTAGACACAAGGGAATGAGACACATTTGAGAGCAATAATACTGATCACATTATGGTGGGGGGGGGGGGGCGGGGTGGCTGGACGACATGGGGGAACAATAGGGACCTCTGCTGGCCAAAAACACAACATAGCAAGTCCAAAATCTTGATAGAATTGGTAGGGAATTTGTCCGCCATATGCTAGCTCAGATATATTAAACATCATCACAGCCCAACTATAGGCATGAAAAAAGTCTGTCTATGCAGTGACAGGCAAGGAATAATAATTCAGGTGTGATTGAATTGTATTTTTTTTTACTGTTTGAACAGGTAATGTATGCAATAGTTCACTAATTTGGTGGGGAAGCTATTGAATGATAGTCATCTGACTTACCCTTATTATGGAATTTGTATCACTACCCAGTTCCGATGTTGTTTTAGTTAATGATATAATAATAATAGCCTGCTACTGGATAATTCTTTGCGTTTCTTGTGTTTCTGTTTGTTTGGGTATTTTGTACTTTGATTATATTGTACTTTGTATTATATGTCACATATATACATACATATATACATTATACATTGTACTTTGATTATATGTCACAGTCATGTTGTATGTGTATTTCATCGACTGGTCAGGCGGTCATTTTGTTTGCTACACTGTACTTTAATTAGCTAGGTAGAAGTTTATGTAGTTTATGTGCTGTTTATTATTCATTACAATGAACACAGTTAAACCTCTGTATCGTAAGCCATTTTATTGTTTTACATAGTAAGTAAAATGTTTTATTCACTTAACACGTCTGGGCTCAGGGTCCCCTGTTTGATCCTGAGCTGAGATTACTGTCTGTGTGGTGTTATGCAAGTCGGCATGAGTTATTTTTCTTTTCACAGCCTTGAATTCTCTTTGAATCTCTGTTGCTTGGCATGCACTGCTGTGAAATTAATCCATGCAGTGGACAAGGACAAGCATGTTACAAAATGTACAAGACAGATAGATTTGATTCTTTGAATGGTTTGTTCTGTAGACGCTTCTATAATTTTTGTTGTGCGTATGATTAATGAGTATTGGTCAAATTCTGCCCTGCATGCATTGTCATTTGCATTGCTAAGCTTTTTTTGTTCTTATTATTGTGCTTACAGAACTTTGTGTGCAGGAACACTATTACATGTTTGTTGCATTTGCCACATTCCTGATTGCTCAGCAGACCCTACATCTCACAGCCAGAATCATTAAACTTTCAAAGAGTTTGTGTTTATTTTGCCTGACTTATTTTTCTTATTTATCTTTCACTTTCTCTGCACTCTGCCTCTTTCTTTCGTTCTTTCTTTCTCGCGTTCATATAACTCAGTAGAATCTCATTTCCTTCGTTGTGATTGTGTGCTAGGTGCCAGAGCGAAAGAGCAGTCGGAGAAAGAGAGATGAACAATCTGTCGCTCACTTAGAAGTTGTGTCAGCTCTGAACCCAAAGAGCGCCCGCGGGAAAACTGACCATCTGGTGAGAACACGCACACACGCACAGAGTTAACACCTGCATTGGGCAGTTACTAGGCAACATTATGAGGGCTTATGTCATTTTTGTATTAATGTGACAGCAGCCATGACAAATACAGAAAGAGAGAATAATTGTGTGAGAGAGACTGAGTGATGATGACGTGTGAGTGAATAACGTGAGACTGATGTTGATGTGAGTGTGGTGTCCCCGACCTTGCAGAATTGTACATCAGGCACTGCAAAATGTAAGACCTTCAGCTGCTCCTTATACAACATGAGGAAAATGGCCACAGTGACGGTGCGGGCACGGCTGTGGAACAGCACCATGTTGGAGGTCTTTCTCTCTTACAACCACACACACATACACTTGATTATACTCTACCATACTGTACTGTACTGTACCTAACACTACCTACAGTATATTATGTTATACTTGTACTCTATTATAGAATGAAATACTGTATTATGTGCCTTACAATCTACTTTACTTGATGTACTTTCTATAGTACTCTATAGAATTCTCTGCTGTATTTTAACATACTGCTTCACTGTTCTATACACCATAACACTCTGTAATACTCTCAAGTATTTTTTTTATTTTTTATGCTGTATTTTACTATAATGCATATTATTGTTCTGCATATATATATATATATATATATATATATATATATATATATATATATATATATATATATATATATATATATACATATACACACACATACACACAGTGGGGGAAATAAGTATTAGATGCGTCAACATTTTTTTCAGTAAATATAGTTCCAATGAGGCTATTCACATGAAATTTTTCCAGAAATTTCATGTGAATAGCCAGACATCAGTATTAACTAAAAATTTTTGGAAATATAAAGAATTCATAACATAAATAAAGTTATGTATAATAAAGTGGAATAACACAGGAAAAAATATTGAACATGCTAAGAAAAAGCAGTTCTCCAAGGCAAGGTAAGGCAAGGAACCAGCTGAAATCTTTAAGTAATTATACCCCCTATCTGTGCAAATTAATATCAGCTGGGTTAGTAAATTGATGATCTATAAAAAGGCTTTTCGTTACCAAGGTCTCACACAAGAAACATCTCATGATGGGTAAAAGCAAAGAGCTCTCCCAAGACCTTCGGAATCGTATTGTTACATATATATAATGAGTCTTTATTAATGAGTCTTTATTAATCACGTATACATTAGAGCACAGTGAAATTCTTTTCTTCGCATACCCCAGCATGTTAGGAAGCTGGTGTCAGAGCACAGGGTCAGCCATGATACGGCGCCCCTGGAGCAGAGAGGGAGTAAGGGACCCCGACCTTCCGATCAGTAAACCAGAGCCTTAACTGCTAAGCCACCACTGCCCTATATACACAGTACTTTGTAAAAGGCACATGCAAAGAAATGCTGTAGAGCAAAGATGCCTTCAATAATAATGAAATGAAATGTTTCTCCATTTAAAAGAAATAGTATAAAGAGCAGTAAACAGTAACAAATGAAACAAAGGCAATATTTGGTGTGACAACCCCAAAAAAAAAGTAGTCTCCGGTACAACTGATGCAGTATGAGCTGTAAGTTTTACTGAGCATCTTGCAGAACCAGCCACGGTTCTTCTGGAGATTTTGACTGTCATACTCGCTGCTTATTTTTGCAGCAAAATCCAGCAGCCTTCATTATGTTTTTTTGTCTGAAAAGTGTCTCTTACCACTTAATATGCTGCTTTCTTTACTGATGTACAAACATTTATCTATAACATTTAATTTGTGCTGGAAAACTAATGTTTGGGAATCTAAAATGTTTTTGTACTGATTCGACAATGTAGAAGTCATAAAATAAAATCTATAACAAAGTTTGTACTAAAAAAAATAGGGTGCCTAAAATTTTGCACAGTACTGTATATTACAACCTAAATATGAAAAATTTTGGAAGACATTTTGCTAAAAAGTGTTAATTTCCTCTATGTATGGCGACTTTTGGGACACCCTGTATAATGCAATAGAATACTCATCACATGCTATTATACAATATAATAATTTTAATATACTATACTGTATATTGTAATATTTTACAATACATGACTATAAACTCTAATATACTGTATAATACTCTATTTACATGACACCCCATAATATTCCATTACACTGTACAGTTATAATAATTAGTTATAATTCATTAATACTTTATTGTATCATAAGAGTCTCTGTAATCCTCTATTACAGTATAATAGTTGCTTATACTCTGAAATACTTATTAAGCTCTACGCTACTCTAAAATATACTATTTTGTATTATACTATACTATATTAAATTATTTATGAATATTTATAGTACATGACCGAAATATTGACAATCTACATTGCTATTAATCACTGACTGATGATTGATTAAACTGTGTTTTGTGTGTGTGTGTGTGTGTGTGTGTGTGTGTGTGTGTGTGTGTGTGTGTGTCCGCAGGATTACAACAAAGCTTCACTGATTGTCATTAGTGGCGAGGCAACACTTAAACTGAAGACAGATAGAACAGCCATCCATCTGGACAATAAAACCAATAGTGTGATGGTGTGTCCTTTTAAAATGCTGCATTTTTCATTCCATCACTGAAAATAAGTGACACGTGGAACATAACATTGATATGAGCAGTTGTTTAACTGAAACCCTCTCCACTTTATATGTCCAGTTCACTGTTGAGGTGGCTCCTGCGATTCAGGATGAGGTTGAGTATAAAGTTCCCCTGTGGATCATTATTGTTTCTGCTCTATCCGGAGTGCTTCTGCTCGCCCTCATTGTCGTGCTCCTGTGGAAGGTATGTACACTAATCAGAAAATATATATTTTTAAATATCGTCATAGTGACGCTTGATTACTGGTTGCTGTTTATTGAAGAGATGTGGAATATTTATTGGAGGCACCAGAATCGACTCTACTTCATTTGGAGTTAATAAACAGCAATGACAGCACCATATTATTGTTTGCATTTCCATCCCAGGATTTTTTTTTTATTTTTTTTTTTTAGGAATTCAAGAACTTTAGCCACATTTTCACCAGAGCAATCAGAGCTGATTTGAGTTACTGCTACATAGTGGGAAATTTTCTGGGAGCTAGTGGTTTTCATTGGTTTGGCTAGCTGGCACAGGTGGCCTGGCATAACTGACAACAGGGAACATTTCCTTCATGCCTCTGTATATTGTGTTCCAAATATCTGTATTTGTACATGTAATTGGATTTAAACCTGAAGTGTGTATGGCCTAAACCAGAAGGCTATTATTATTATTATTATTATTATTATTATTATTATTATTATTATTATTAGCAGCAGCAGCAGTAGTAGTAGTAATAGTAGTAATAGTAGTATTAATGAATATGAACCCTACTACTATGTCCATGGCATGGAAACACTGGGAAACACTGAGGGTAAAAAACATGTAGAAATACCAGTACTGTCAGCATGAGTTCATAATTGGTCTCAACTAGACATTTGTGCTGGACTGCCTTTTTTCCCTTTTTAAAATCTAGCTCAATTAATTATTATTTTTGTTTGAACCTGTCCGTAGTATTTTCTGACATATTTAGTTGGTGCTATTTAGATAGATAGTTAGATAGTTAGATAGATAGATAGATAGATAGATAGATAGATCACTTCTCATTGGATCTAGTCCTAATCAGATGCCGTGTGAACCTTTCTGACAAGCTTTCTAAAATAAAATATTGATAATGAAGAGTGCACCTCCTTTTGATTATTAGGAATAATGTATTCATATTTGGTTACATCCCCACATATATTAACAAAGCAACACACTAAAAAAGAATACAGCTTCAGTGTCACTGTTTGCCTCTTTGGAGTCCTGCAACTCTTTAGTTCCTCAGAAGATTCTGGAGCCTTCCAGACTATGGCAGATGAAAGCCGAACTTTCCTCCTTAATGCTGTTCCATCTATGACCGTGTTGAGTTTGTGGAGCTGTGTTTGATCGTTGTTGATGTTATTTAACCCCTTTCTTTCCTCAGTGCGGGTTTTTCCGGAGAGCGAACACTAGAGAGATTTATGAGGCGAAGTCACAGAAGGCTGAGATGAGGACACAGCCATCTGAGAAAGACAGACTAACAGAGGAGGAATGATGATCATGCAGACTAGATTACTGTATTATTGGGTAAAAAAAAAACAACAACAAGACTTCCTCCTGCAGAATAAAGCACACTTCTCTAACCTGCTGCTTTCTTTCAGTTCTCACACTCTTTCTTACTCTGGATGCAGCAGCATAAGATGTGCCTCTCCGGGTTTGATTTCTGGATTTCTCTCTAAATTTCCGTAAGCGTGTTTTGGAATTACTAGATTACTTCAAAAGACCTTCAACCAAGGACACATTGGCATTGATTGCGTCCCAAATGGCCATACTACTATGTTAAATAGTATGCTATTTTTATGTATGCTAAGTGCTGACTACTCAGCAGTTAATGCATCTTTCCTTAAAATACCTAAACAGCTGGCCACTACATGTTGCTATGAGTCAAACCACCATGTTATCCGACTATCGGTACCCTTTGGGCACACCACAGTCATGGACAGATTGACTCATTCCCTCCCGTCAGAACTGTTATGCTTCAGTCCAAATGTTATGTAGGAAAAGTTACCTATATTCAGAGTCAGGGTGCGCAGTGGCTTAGGTCGATTTTCAGAATGATCCATTCAGTGTGTAGTTCAGTCCTCCATGGTTGCTAGATTTTTCTTGACTAGAAACGAGAAAGGAGCAGTTCAGGGTTTTTTTTTTTCTAGGATGTCAAATGTAATAAATAAGCAAAAGCAAAGTAAACTCAAGGAACAGTTTATGAATCAAAAAGACTATAATGATATATGAATGACAAGATGGCAAGCATTCAAATAAAAATCTAATAGAAGTCTAGTATCTTGACAATATTTTGTAGTATGAATAATTCTACTTATAATTACAAATCACAAATGTGGCAAATTTAGCTATTTTGTTTTTGTTGTTAAATTAATATAATAATGCCAGTGTTTTTGTTAATTCAGTGTGCTTTTGTGTGACATGCTCATGGTGTGAAGGATAAACTGACTGAGCAGTTTGTTAATAGTGCTTCTCACGCACGCTGATATCACCCAAGGAAATAGGCTTAAGTCCAGGGCCAGAATTGTATATAACTGAGCCACACCTCTATTTAAAGCAAACTCTATCTCGTTTGTAACTCTTGTGCAAATTCTCAATAGTCTATAGTTATGTCTGCGGTATGAATACCAATATGTGTAATTTCAGTATTACCTATTCACTACTCAGCCCAAAATGAAGATTTGTCAGCTACCATTACAACTCCAAACTCTCTGTGCTGCCATCCATACTTCTCTATGTCTTCATTTATACTCTGCTCACTTCTGTACTATATAGCACCGATTATCATAGGTTTCAAACAAAATTGTGTGTTTTGGAATGTAACCTCATTCATGTCTGTTGTGACATCATATGTTACGATAATTACTGATACCCCAACCCTCCACCCCACTTACGTATGCTGTCATAACAGCCGAGTATCTCATAGTTCGCTATTGTGAATTATGCTTCACTGTAGTTTTCACTCTGTCTTTGTGTCACTTTCAAGCTGCACCAGGACACTCGCTTGTTCATCTGCCTCTAAATCACTCACTGCTTCTGTACGCTGCCTCTACATAATGCCTAATAAGTGGATCTGTTTTCCTCATTAATGTATCATGCTACCTCTTTGTGCATGTTTAGAATAACCAATAACCATAAACACCATGATCATCCTGCAGTATGGAATTGGAATATGGAAATATGGAAATTAATGTACAACAATGAGCATAGAATCATAACATCCTTACTATGTGTTGTGGAGCTGAACAGTGACCACCGCCTATAGTTTTTCACTGGTCTTAGTACTGGCATTTAATATCACTGGCACTTACTATCTGTAATGAACTACTGATACCATGAAGTATTGTGAATAATGTGAGGAAAGAGGTTTTTAATTCACTCTTAGATAATTAGCACAGATCGCACACTCAAAAAAATGTGCATCTCCAAAAATTAAATTTTTCAGGAAAATTAAAAAAAAATCATGGGGTATAGTATAGTACAAAATTAATAACAGATTTTAGACACAGCGTATAAATTAAAAAAATAAAGTATGAAATGTATATTTTGAGATTTAAAATGTACTTACATGGTTTGTACATGGCAAACGTGCAGTTTTCTCTGAATCACAGTTAACATAGCCACTATTAATACATTTTTTGCAAATAGATATTACTACTTTAAAAAAATAAATAATTTAAAGCATGAGTACATAAATATCGAGATTGCAAATCACATACTTGTGAGTAAACATAATTGCTCTGAAATATTTGTATTGTGCTTTGCTAAGTTTGGTCACATCAGATTTTGTGAAACAGTAAGTACAGCAAGTATTTTGTGCTACTTTATCACTGTGACCTTATCAGAAAAAAAGCCTTCGGCATTCAGATATATAAAGAAGCATGAATTTATGGCCTGCCGCAGGAAAGTATGCATGAGCAGGGACCTTTTGTAGGACATCTCTAGAGGCACGACAATTTGTCAGAACACTGGCTGTACACAGTGAACAAATAACAAACTTGCACAGCACATTAGCGATTAACACCTTCGATAACCAAGACGCATTCATGCAAAGAAACCTGAGCTGCATAAAAGATTGTGCGAGAAAAATTGACTAACGTGATGCTGTGCTTCCCCAGGGGCAGTGTTGATGGAAAAGAAAGAATCCAGTCAGGCGAGATACTGATGACAAAATGCAATACCAATTTACTCAGAAAATGTCACAACCAGTTTTTAGTGAACCTTTCCCCGACCCACCCATCTTTGTGGATTATACAAGTTAAGATAATATTAAATGTACTCTGGACCTGCCATCTGATCTGCTAGCCAGCTAGCTACACTCTGAGCCTAGGTGACACCTGATGAAGTACTGGAGGTCTAGAGTAGGACGAGAAAAAGAAAAAAAGATGTAAAAATGGACAATGTAAAATTTCTGAATTTCTAAATGTAAAAATGTAATTTCCCTGATGACTAACATCTTATTGTAATCTTACTGAAAATTACATTTTCAATGGAACTGTGATGACGGTACAGTGGATATAAAAATCCTATACACCTCCGTTAAAATTCTAGGTTTTTGTGATGTAAAAACATGTCATGATAAATCATGTCAGATCGTTTTCCACCTTTAATGTAATATACAACCAACAAACTTCAAGTGAAAAACAAATAGAAATGTCTTGAAGGGGGGACCCTTATAATAACCTGGTTGCATAAGTGTGCATACCCCTTAAATATTAGTTTGTTAAAGCACCTTTTGCTTGTAATAGAACACTTAGTCTTTTCTGGTAAGAGTCTACCAACTCTTTTATTCCCCCTCTTCCTTGCAAAAATGCTCCGGGTCTATCAAACTGCAAGAGGATCTCCTCTGCAGAGTCCTCTTCAAGTCATTCCACAGGTTTTTGATAGGATTCAGATCTGGCCAAACTTCTTCCTCTTCTGAAGCCGTTTTTTTTTTGTTGATATGGGTTTGTGCTTTGGGTTATTATCATGCTGGAAGGTGAAATTTTTCTAACTCTTTAGCTGTCTAACAGAGGTCTGCAAGTTTGTTTTTTTTGCCAAAATAGATTGGCATTTGGAGGTATTCATGATTCCCTATATCTTGAATAGAACCCCAGTCCCAGCTGAAGAGAAGCAATGCTATACCATGATGCTGCCACCACCATGCTTCACCGTGGGTATGGTGGCCTTTGGCCTTTGATAAGGTGTCTTGTTTTTGCAACAAACACTTCTTTCAGAATTATGCCTTGGAGGGTTTTTTTTTGGGAGAAAGGGCTTCTGTCTAGCCACCCTACCCCATAACCTAGATGTGAAGAACATGAGAGAGTATTTTCACATGCAGGGATTGACCAGTACTGGCCATATATTCCTGCAGCTCCTAATTTTGCCGAAGGTCTCTTGACAACCTATCTGACAGGTTTTCTCCTTGTCCTTTCATCTATTTTGGAGGATCATCCAGTTCTTGGTAATGTCACTGTGGTGCCCAATTTTGTCCACTTGTTGATGATGGCCTTCACTGTGTTTCATGATACATCTAATTTTTGAGAAATTCTTTTGTACCCCTCTCCTGATCCATATCTTTTGAAAAAGATATCCGGTACATGATTTGTAAGCTCTTTGCTGACCATGGTTTCAGGAGTCAGGTGAAACCATGTCAAAAAAATTCTACAGAAACAGTTTTTTTATTTGGCGTGAATCAGAATCACTTCATTGATGACAGCTGTATGATAAAAACTATTGAACATGAGTTTGAATGTGAATGGTTCATTCTCCCCATTTTAAGGTGTGCACACTTGTACAACCAGATTATTTTAAGTTTTTCCTTTTTTCCTCTAAAACATTTCTATTTGTTTTTCACTTGAATTTTGTTGGTTGCTATATCACATTAAAGGTGGAAAATGATCTAACACGATTGATTTTTAAAAATTATTCACATTACAAAAACCTGCTACAATTTTAACAGGGGTGTGTAGACTTTTCACATCCACTGTATATGCCAAGATTGGTTGATAGTAGATCATGATGATCTACTCAGTGGTTGATGGTAGATTATCACCCAAAATGCATAAGCATGTACTTTTATTTAGCATATTTACTCATCCCACCAACCCCCAAAATTTGCCTGTTTCATAGGAGGGGAAAATGAGTCCCACTGTTCCTCACTCATAGTGTTCATCATCACATCGTTTACTTTCTTATTTGCATAAAGCACTGCTCACTTGACTTGACCTTGCCCATGGCCACATATCCAACTCTCCATGAAAATGAACAACATCTGGGCTGGCCTTGTTTTCTCAGCAATGCACTTCTGGTGTGAACATTGGGTGAAACATTATCACTGATAATCACATTTAGTATGTCATCACACAGACATTACCTCCAAAAACCTTCACTGTTCAGCTCTATAACAAAAAGAATTTTTAAATAAATTAGGCCAAATTGTGTAGCATCCTTCAGATTATACAGAACGTTGGTTGGGTTCTAAACTTTTGAAGGCTGCACTCAGCACTCTTTCTCTCTCTGTGTGTGTGTGTGTGTGTATGTGTGTATAGTGTGGGTTCTTTAGGCGGGCGCTTTATTTCCGGACCATGCCCAAGTACCATGGAGTGAAGATGTGTAGGGAGCAGCGCTTCCTAATTGACGACGCTAACAAAAAAAAGCACTGGATTACAAACTGGACCGACACACCACAATGATTCCACAAACACACAGACACACACACACACACAATACATTTTTGAGGTGAGGTATCCACACAGTATTACTTGGTCCAATGAGAGACGAAATGACCACGCACAACTCCAGCCAACATACATCATTTTATATTAGCATTGTGCAAACTATGTGACCAGATGCAAACCCCCTAGTTACACACTCCCTTGTATCGCCTTTGTTGATTGGTTTACAAACAAACTAAAAGATGTGATTTATCAAAGGGCATGACACACTGTTATCTATAAAAATTTGTCAAAAAGTACACAAGAGTTATGCATAGCTAAAAACAGTAGTGGCGGCCATCTTGAAGCCAAATCATGTCTTTCCTCAGCACATACTGTACGTATCTATATATATATATATATATATATATATATACATATATATATATATATATATATGTATATATATATAAATTTGGATGACAATATAGTTCCTGTTTGTATATTTTGATATATATTGTATATTATGCATAAATCAAATGGTATTGTGAGGATTTAGGTATGCAGTTTACATAATGCTGAACCCTTCGCTATAAGCTTTGCTTATAGCTTCAGTCTATTCATCTAACAAAAGAATAAATGTGCAGAGACTTGGGAGGTTGTGCATTCACACCCCAGCTGATGTGAGTTCTGTGTTACCGTATGAGTGTTGACATGTGCGTGGGCATGTAAGAAAAAAATATATAACATCGTCGCAGTCCCTGATGGACAATATGAGCTCTGTATTAACATATTAAAATATATAGGATCCTATTCAGAGTTGAAGACTTAAGTACAAAAGTTACAACAGTGCTTAAGCTGGGGAAAGTTATGCGAATTCAGAGTTTAAGTCTATTTCAGAATTTCAGAGCGTTTAAGTTTGTTTTCTGGTCTCTTCATTCAGATAATGCAAACATGTGCTGTTAATGCTTCCAAGTTTGCCAGCTTTTTCCTGGGTAGAGACGCCAAAGACAAGCACTTCCCTTTAAATCATGTATAGAAAATTAGGACTAAGGAGGGAAATATTATAATAGAGAGACTAATATAATATTGTATGAATGAGAAGATGGCATGCAGTATGTCCAGTATTTTTCTGCATGAATCGTCGATTATTGCAATTATCACAATAACCCTCTACTGCATGACTTATTAATTTTACATAAAAAACACATGGATTTTTATTACTTGAATCAGTTCAGGGGGAGTTGGTAAATTGTGGAAACTGCAATAGTGGAAAGTAAAAAAACACACAAAATGAATAAGATTACAATTCTAATTACTTCACTTTCTAGACTATATGTTGCAGAGGTTTTTTTGCCACCTAGTATGCATGTAAAAGTTATATCTTCTAGAAAAGAATTACAGTTGTAAAAAGTAAGTGGATGGATTTGCTCACTCAAAATACATACAAAAATTAGATCCAAACATGTTTTCGGTGAAGTATCTTTTTAATCCTTTCTCTTGAATTCTTAATTCTTTCTGTTGAAACGTAAAATAAGGTGCAATTGCAAAATGTCTAAAATTACAACAGTTTTTTCTTACTTTGAACATGAAAAAAAAAAAACTATTAGAGAAGCCTAGTATCTTGTTTGCTATGTAGGCCTGTTTCAATCCATGATTGCACATACCACAGTTCCATTATCACATGCTGTTGCCATATGGCAACAATCACATTTTACCATTTAACAGAATACTCAGAATATATAAACTTGTTTAAATGACAAAAAAATAAACGTTAACTTATCTCAAAAAGTTTTCCATTTTTTTTCCCTTTAAGTAGATTTGCCTAAATATTGAGCCCTCTGATGATGACCTTCGCCATGCCATGTGATTGATAAAAAGCAGTTCCTCCTGGTCATGTGACATGGCATTTTTTTTTGTTATGTCAAAGTTAAAACCCCACTTTTTCCAGTTACACAGGAAAATAATAGTTTTGTATTATATAAAAAAATGGACCCAAATTAATTGTCGCCATATATCAACACCATGCAGTAAAGGAGGCTGCAAAGTAGGTTTAACTTAAAAATATGGCTTCCACCCTCATTTGGACGCTAATAATTTAGCACTTGATCCAGTATATCCTATTATTTTGCATTTTATTTTTCTGTTGTGTGCCAACAGTTACTTGTGCGCACAACTTAACGAAGCCATGAAATACTGAATTGAGGTCATGAAGTCGTAATGTGTGTGCATGATATAATCTATTTTACCGCACTTTTAATTTAATA
This sequence comes from Ictalurus furcatus, assembly GCF_023375685.1. Classification (NCBI taxonomy): domain Eukaryota; kingdom Metazoa; phylum Chordata; class Actinopteri; order Siluriformes; family Ictaluridae; genus Ictalurus; species Ictalurus furcatus. The sequence goes on along the minus strand of NC_071256.1, from coordinate 13,705,894 downwards.
TTTTGAGTTATCAAATTAATAAAATAATGGATTTATGATTACAGCTCATTTTATGCCATTCATAGTTTAATTGATAAAAAGTTAGTCCTCAAAATAAGCAATGTCTCTGATGTCCATCCTCTATGCAAAAACTTTTTTGCACTTTAAAGATTAATTAATTCATAGTATCATATCATATTTATATTTAATATTGACCTCAAATGACATTCCATTGTTTTTTTAAGGGTATTTACAACCCAAATGTCATATTGTTGTTGCATCAAACTGTCAGACAATGGCACTGAACTTAATAAAGTACAAGTTTAGAACTGCGCAGAACAGAGACATGCCTCTGTTTTAGACAAACTCTGCCCCTCATGAGTAACTCTGGTGTAACTCTAAATAGTATTTAAGTCTGACTTTAAGTCTGCCAATGTGCACAATTTTACTACTGAATCCTCACTGTTCTCCTTTAACTCAGCTCTGAATACGGCCCATACTTAGCAAATGGCACATAATAAATCTGTAATTAGATTTTTTTTTTTTATACATAATTTCTTTGTGTGTATATGTGTGTTTAAAAACAGCAGTACCATCTCCTTATCTTTGAGTGTGAAATATTCCTCATTTATCGTGTTCATCTTGTTGAATAATAGGGTTTGGTTTTTGTCTCATCTTACCTCAGTTGTTTTAATCGAAACTCTCAATCGAGTTTTATTTCAGAATTGTTTATGTCAAACACATCTTTACAATGTTACGGTAATTTTGTGAACATGTCCTTGCCGATGTTCTGTCATGAGTCACCATAAGAGGATGATTGTAGGATTGCTCAACAGTAACACACTCAAGTGAGAACGATGTAGCTGAACTACCCACTACAATTCCTACAGTAGCATCAGCTTGCTAGCATCCTAGCACGCAACCTAGCATGATTAGCATAGGTAAAAATCCGAGGTGTAATGAATATAGGGGTTGGGTTGGTGCCAGACAGGCAAACAAATGTGCCATCATGCTAAGTAAATGGCCTGCTAACAGACGAGCACAGAGTGTCTAGTTTTCTGAGCAGCTGGTGTGTGAAGTGAAGATTATGGGATGTAGCCAGGTTCCTAAGTGGCTTGCTTGCTAAAAGGCTAGAGCGTTAATTAGCTGGTGGACAAGGGTGAATAAAAGCAAATATTGGAATACGGCCCAGATTTTATCTTTTATTCAGTAAGACCAAAAATGTCTGTGATGTGCCATATTCCAGGTAGTTTATTGTTCTAAAACTTTTAACCCTTTATCTGGCAGTAGGATGCAGTGTCTCTACTTGTCTTGTCAAAAATGTCTTTGTTCGTTGTTTTATACTCTAACTGCATTAACATGTTAATTTACACACAACAGATCAATATTTCATACAGCCTGTGTGCTATATTCACTGCCAAAACAGAATGATCATGTTGTAACTATTGCGATTTTTTTCAGTAAAGATGGACTGATGATTGATGTTGTTAATTATCCATAAATCAACAAATCACTTTTCTATTTGACTTGTGTAGGAAGAAAAATCAGTGTTTTGTATTATGATTTATTTTTGTATTTAATATATTTTGTAAATGACATAGGACATAGGTTATTTAGCATTTTTACATTTGGGATGTTTTAATGATTGCCTTAATTTTAATAACTTTATACTTTCAATTTTTTTGTGTTTAATTGACATTAAAATCCAAAGTATTATAAAACAAGTCACAATTTCTAAGTGAGTTAATCTATAATAATAATAATAATAATAATAATAATAATAATAATAATAATAATAATAATTGTTGTTATTGTTATTGTTATTTAGTTGTGCGTGTAAATATAACTGAATACATCAAATATTTCTACAATTATAAAAATGAAAGATGTGAAGATATTCTCTGAACTACATATCCACCAGAACAATGCCAGATCCTCTTAACCAATGAGATACTGGAAGTGTATTAGCTCTATATAATCTGACTGTTGCTGGATTTATAATCAAGCAACCTTTTTTTTTTAAATATTAAAGGATTAAAAATAATATAGCTAAAACACCATCTGGCTGCACAACTGAATAAGCTTGCTAATTAGCAAAGATATGTTACAAGCTAAAGCTAACTTCTAGTTGGATTAATTTGAAATCTGCATACTACCAGTACTGAGCAACATTAGTACTCAAGACAGGACAGACCTGACATCTTGGAGAGCTTTTCGCATTGAGCTAACCGACTCTAATTGAATTTAGAGTGTCAGCAATATTATTAAAAAATGCTGAAATGTTTTGATAGAATCACAGACACCAAGAGCAAGGCAAACTAACTTAACTTTAGCATGTTAAATAACTGATTTGCCAACAGGCTAGAGTACAAGGTGTCTGGTATGCTGAATGTCTAGCATGCAAAGCAGCTGGTTTGTGGAAGTGAATAGCGTTCTAGTTTGCTAAGTGGAGTGCTGAGTAGAGTGTTAAGCAGCTGGTGGACAAGGGCACAGTAAAAATTATATTGGAACCTGGCCCAGATTTTAATCCACGACGAATCCTTCATTACTCTGAGAGAAAAATATTTCTGTGAATAATGTTTTGGACTGTAGCAAACTTTTCTCTAAAGAAAATGAGGAACCATACAAAGGCAGTGATTATAAGCTTTCTATACATGCTGAAGAGCTCATGCTAGCTTGCTTGAAAATTAGCAATATATGGCCCCAAATTTAGTCACTATCACAAGGGCACAAAATGTGACCATATTCCAAGTAGGTTCAATCATTTTGTGTGTGTGTGTGTGTGTGTGTGTGTGGTTTTTGACCATTTGTCATATGTCTTCCAGGCTCATTACGGTGTAACACTATGTTGTTTATGGAAAATAAGGATAGTGTTTTAAACAGATTTTAAAAATATGTTTAAAAAGATTCTTTTTAAGTAGAACACTTGAAGGCTACTGCAGCTGATAAATGAACACTGCCAGCAGGGACAGTCCTGATGTAACGGTTGGCTGTTCCACTGCAATTCTTTGTGGCAATGGGGGCATGCTTGTGTAATATTTCAACAATATGATACACAGGGAATAACAAATATAATCATGACCATGTTGTTCAGTCTGTATTATGTTTCTGAATAATTGAGAGACCTGAGTGACAGGCACAAATTTCGCAACAATAGATTTGATTGAAGTGTAAGAGCATGCTGGGACCTCCTAAAAATCTGCTCTAAGTTATCCTCATACACCAGATGGCCAAACAGATGGACAAAAGTAGACTACTGTATGGAAATAAGACTTATTCTCATGGGCCGCATGGTGACACAGCTGGTAGTGTTGCCACCTCACAGCTCCAGGGTCCCTGGTTTCATCCTAAGCTTGGGAGACTGGGTGGCATTTCGCATGTTCACCCTGTGTCCGTCTGGGTTTTCTGCAGGTTCTCCAGTTTCCCCCCATTGTCCAAAAACAATGGACTACAATGGACTAACATCCAGTCCAGGGTAAATTCTTCTGCCTTGTGTCCAGTCTGGGGATAGGCTTCAGTTCCATTTGACCCTGATCAAAATAAATGAAGGTTAATGAACATGAATGCAGGAATGAATCACGCACACACACATTCTACACAGGGTCATGGGGAGCCTGGATCCTATCCCAGGGAAAGTGGGGCACAAAGTGGGGGATGCCCTGACAGGTTGCCAACCCATCCCAGGGCACAATCTCACACACACACATTCACACACTCATTGACACACTACAGACGATTTGGAAATGCCAGTCGGCTTACAATGCACTTTAGACTGGGGGAGGACACCAGAGTACCGATAGGTAACCCCTGAAGCACAGGGAGAATATGCAAACTCCGCACACACAGGGCAGAGGCGGGAATCAAACCCCCAACCCCGGAGGTGTGAGTCAAACCACTAAAACCAACATGCCCCCCAGCATTTTTACATTGTTATTTCTTTGACACATTGTTATTTCTTTGTCATTTCTCATTATCATTTATTTCAATTTGTTATTATTACAAAGCATGTCTTATTATTTTAGCAGTAGAAAATGTGTAAAAAGGCAGCATTCTCTTTTCTACCACCCTTTATGGTGATATTATTTTTTTATGCTTTTGGTGGGAACATAACCTAAACGTGGCAAGGACAGAAAATGATTGACAGCCGGTTTTAATCTGTGATTGGCCAGCGCAGAATGTGACTGATTACCAGCAGTTAGGTGACTGTTATAAGCAATCAAAGTCCCGCCCACGGCTTTCTTTTCCAGCCTGACCCTGCAGCATTCCTGTACTCACTCCAAGCAGAAGCCGAGCAGCGTAGTGCGCATGCGTATCATGGTTCCCGTAATAGCCCAGCTGCGCCCTCTGGCGTCGACAAGCACGGCGGCGTCTCAGTTTCTCAGCGGCAGCTTTTAAAACCACAGCAGCGTCTTATTGATCATAAAGAGGCTTCCGGAGTTCCCGACTCTGAGGGTTTTGTTTTTTCTTTTCTTTTCCTAACAGTACACACCTCAAACCCATTCCCACTACTTCACATCCGGACCCGAACAGCGCTGTGAATATGGACTAAATCAAGAATGCAGCACGCTTGGGAATTCATTATTATTTTACATCTTAATATCATCGTTTCTGAAGGTAGGAATGTTAAATCCGATCGATCTGGAGATAACGTTTAGAGTTTCACTTTTATCTCATGCTTGCTCATGGGCTCTGATGACTCAGTATGTTCTGTAGAAGATGGATGAATATTCATGAGTAATTAAATTGTATTGTTTTAGCTTCTTAAGCCTGTAGTAGCCCAGGAATAGTGTGAGGTGCCTAGTACCATAAAAGTGTTGAATAATAATAATCATTTTTAAAAAAAATCTGCAGTCCTTGTATTAACTCTTAAATGGTGCATGATCAAATTATTGAGCTAAATTCACTTAAGTGTTCTCTGATTGGGGTAATGAGACTTGCACAGTGTCAAACCTGCACTGCCCTGCTGACTTCTGTCCACATATATATTTGTTTATATGTCATCATGTGTAATTGTATTATTTTCTAGCTATTATTATTATTATTATTATTATTATTATTGTTGTTGTTGTTGTCGTTCTTAATGGTGTTCATTCATCCAGCTAGACAGTGTTCCAATGTCTGCTATTCAGCAGCTGCTCATTCGAACTCTGTGTTTTAAGTAGAAATGACCCTTGCCAAACATTACACGACTTGTGCAGCTATAACTTAGGCAGAAAGGTGATACTGGGCCTGATTACAGACTATTACAGACTAGTTTGAGTCATTACAGAACTGTTACAGCCAGTTGATATGTGATTATTATTATTACAGATGAACATCCCAGTAAGCATCATAGAAGCCGAACAGAGAAAGGCTGTGGCTACAAAATATAGACCAATGCTATAGATCATTTCTCCAGACAAGTGCAACAGACTAGCAATGCAGACAAGTAACAAATGAGGGCTATACACGTAAGCATCGAAGACGAGTGCTAGAGATCATAGGCAGCTGGTGGTTTTGTTCAAATTGGTTTGCTTAGAATAGAGGAAGCACAGGCACCTGTTATTGTAATCTTTTATCAATCATTAGCTATATTTCAATCCATATATATTTTTATGCAAATTTTGGGATATCACATTAAAAAAACTAAAATTATGGATGTGAATAAAATCTTGAAAATGTGGATAAAAAAATTTATGTGCTCAATTGAGGCAGATCGTTTTTTTATTCGATAAGAAGATTTGCACATAGAGTGCGACGGAAACACATTTACTGAATAAATTTCTGAATATATGCGCATCAAAAGAAGTCACATGATTTTGCCTCAACAAAACATGTGATTGGATAATTGGCTCAGAAAGGTGAAAATGGCGGTGAGTGAGACGTGCTAGTTTAACCTGGAAGTGACCGATTTTGTTCTCTTGAACATGTGGGATGGAAAGGGTGCTTTATTCGCACATGTGTTATGTTAAATTCACAAGTTGGATGGAAACATTACTATTGCATGTTCTGTTTTATCTGTTTTTTTTATTCTTCCATGTGAGAGCATGAAAAGACTACCAAAATCAGGTTGATGATAAATTAATAGTGTCTGCCAACTCAGAAACCGAAACAAACAAACAAACGAAAAAAAAACAAATTCAAATAATCAAACATAAAAATATTTACCTTTTACAAAATAACAAGCTATACTAATTGTGTAAAACTGTTATGGATTCGGTTATTAATTGTCTGCTGCATTTCCAGGCACACTGTGAGTCTGACTATCTGTCTGCATTTTCCATACCGCTCATCTTACCCAGAGTCACAGGGGAGCCTTGGGCCGATCCCAGGGAACTTGGGGCACACACTATGTTTTGTGATTTGGAAATGCCAATCAACCTACAACGGTTTTTGGGCTCGGGGGCAAAAGTCGAGTACCTGGAGGAAACCCCGAAAGCACGGGGAATATGCAAACTCCATGCACACAACGCGGAGGCGGGATTCGAATCCCCAACCCCGTAGGTGCGAGGCAAACATGCTAACCTAAGCCAACATGCATCCTTGTGAATCTGACGTGATGATAAGTTTCAAATTTGAGATGTCAGTCATGTTCATTACTGTTTCAATAACTGACAGTTAGTTACTAGATCTAGCCCCTTTGAATGATTTCTCAAACATCATATGGAGAACCTGTGTGTCCAGGCAGGACAAGCGACAAGTGCACTGTCCAATAAATGTAGAGATATTTTTTTCTATGCTAAACATACCATTAAAGCACCCATTGACTCCAAGTGAAACCGTGTGTCCGGGAGGGACCCAGTGTCCAGTGTCGCAGAGAAGAGTATGGATTCCCTTTTGAGTCTGGTTCCTCGCAAGGTTTCTTCCTCATGTTGTCTCAGGGAGTTTTTCCTTGCCACTGTTGCCTCTCGCTTTAGATTTGGGATCTAAATCTAAAACCATTTCCGGATCTCTGTAAAGCTGTAAATCTTTGCGACAATGTGCATTGTTAAAAGCGCCACGTAAATCAAATTGAATTGAAAATCCTGTTTTCAATTGAGCATTAATCTCTTCTCCCAATATACTCCCAACACTGCAATCTGCTCTAGAAGCCCACAGAAGCCATGGTTCAATGAGTTTCTATTGGCACTGTGTCGGGGGATTCAAAGAAGATTTTCATGCAGACTGCGATGTCCACCAAAAACAGTTCACGTTAAATGCAAACAGTGCGATGTTTGATGATTTTATTTGGTAAAATAATGAATTTCACCAAGAGGAATGAATAATATAGACACATTTGTACATTTACTATAGTAACATTTCATTGGCACTTTTGGCTTCCCATGTAGACTTAACGTAGTCTACAGACATGTGTCAAGGATGATTGCTATAGACGAAGTTCATCACTGATGAATGCTACAGACGAACGTAAAAGACAAGCACTATAGACAAGTCTAACAGCTCATCTGTTGTGTTTGTCTGTTACATTTGTCTATAGCACTCGTCTGGGACAGTTGGGAAAGCTGCCTCCTATCTCCTGCTATATTATCACTGCATTTCTAGCAGCTTCTGATTTCTACCGCTCACCAATAATAAACAAACTGTGATACCCAGGTTGGACACTTATCACGCTTTGAATTAGGACCGTTGTTTCTGGGGTTTTTTTTCAGCACAGCCTGCATCCTCAATGCCTCATGATGGATGGTGGGCTTATAAAGAAGTCATAGAAGGAAGTTTTATTCCAGGTAAGAACATAAGCCTAATACCAGACCTCTCCCCCATAACTGTCTCCTAACGGTGGGAGAAATAAGTGCTTTCACACAGCATGTGTTTATTTGGGTCAGCGCTCATATGGATTTGCTGTGACGTCAGTTATATAAATCGTGTGAATAAGTGAACGCTGATGAATAAATCAGTTTTGCACGCTTTTATTCAGAAACAGATTTTTAAATGAATCTAGATATCTATGTGTATCTGTGTGTAATAGGACCCAGTTTCAGTGTTCAGCTGTGTTCTTGTCATCTGTGTGTTACTATCTATTTTACACCTCATGCTTCATCTAAGAGAACACGATGCTTTTGTTAAAGCATCTGATTCAAAGCACAATCTGGAGCAGATGGCAGATGCAGTGATGTATGACAAACACACCCGATTATTTAATTTACACTGTGATTATACAGGTCAATCCCACTAACACAGAAATCTGTTTAATAAATCAATGATATGCACAGCATAGAATACAATACAAAACCTACACAGCATAAACATCCACACCAAAGCATAAGAACATAAGAAATGCACCAAAAGCACTATACAGCACCAAAAGCACTATAGCATTTTATCATAATGTCCATTATGTGAAAAGGCTCCAGACTCTGTAATTGAGTCTAATAAATGCAGCTCTATTGCTCTGCACAATATCCTCTTAGCTCAAATTGAGTTGATTTAATCAACAGAACATGTAGGATGCTTCTTTATTTTCTTGCACATTTAAGAATGTAGATGGGAGCTAAGGAAATATATAGATGCCAGTTTAGCATCAGTGTATCTTTTGCAATAAGAAGATCAGGGCAAGTGTACAATGGAACAGGTGAGAATAATGTTTGGGGGTGGGGCTATAGCAGAACAGGTGAAAGTAATTATCAAAGGGTGTGGCTTAAGATGAGCAGGTGAGAATAATGATCAAAGAGCGTGTCTAAAGCAGAACAGGTGAGAATAATAATCAAAGGGTGTGGCTAAAGTAGAACAGGTGAGAATAATAATCAAAGGGCGTGGATAAAGCATAACAGGTGAGAATAATAATCAAAGGGCGTGGCTAAAGCAGAACAGGTGAGAATAATGATCAATGGGCGTGGATAAAGCATAACAGGTGAGAATAATAATCAAAGGGCGTGGCTAAAGCAGAACAGGTGAGAATAATGATCAATGGGCGTGGCTAAAGCAGAACAGGTGAGAATAATGATCAATGGGCGTGGCTAAAGCAGAACAGGTGAGAATAATGATCAATGGGCATGGCTAAAGCAGAACAGGTGAGAATAATGATCAAAAGCCATGGCTAAAGCAGAACAGGTGAGGATAATGATCAAAGGGTGTGGCTAAAGCAGAACCGATGAAAATAATGATCATCAAAGGGTGTGGCTAAAGCAGAACAGATGAAAATACTGATCTGAGAGCAGGGCTGAGGCAGAACAGGTGAGAATAATATTCAAAGGGTGTGGCTAATGCAGAACAGGTGAGAATAATGGTCAAAGGGTTTGGCTACAGCAGAACAGGTGACAGTAATTATCAAAGGGTGTGGCTAAAGCAGAACAGGTGAAAATAATTATCTGAGGGCAGGCTTGAGGCAGAACAGGTGAGAATAATAATCAAAGGGTGTGGCTAAAGCAGAACAGGTGAGAATAATGGTCAAAGGGTTTGGCTAATGCAGAACCGGTGACAGTAATTATCAAAGGGTGTGGCTAAAGCAGAACAGGTGAAAATAATTATCTGAGGACAGGGTTGAGGCAGAACAAGTGAGAATATTAATCAAAGGGTACGGCTGAAGCAGAATAAATTAAAATACTTATCTGAGGGTAGGGCTGAGGCAGAACAGGTGAGAATAATAATCAAAGGGTGTGGCTAAAGCAGAACAGGTGAGAATAATGGTCAAAGGGTTTGGCTAATGCAGAACAGGTGACAGTAATTATCTGAGGGCAGGCTTGAGGCAGAACAGGTGAGAATAATAATCAAAGGGTGTGGCTAAAGCAGAACAAATTAAAATACTTATCTGAGGGTAGGGCTGAGGCAGAACAGGTGAGAATAATGATCAAACGGTGTGGCTAATGCAGAACAGGTGAGAATAATGGTCAAATGATGTGGCTAATGCAGAACTGATGAAAATAATGATCTGAGGGCAGGGCTGAGGCAGAAACGGTGAGAATAGTGAATTGAAAAGGGCTGCAGTAGAAAAATAAGTGTTGGTCTGAAGTACAAATATTGGTCAGAAGAGGTAAGAATAAGCATTAGGGACAGGACAAAGCAGGAGCTAGAGAAAATGGGAAATGTTAATGATTGTAAAGGTGTGATAGTGATTATGTAGAACACTGTTGTTGTCCTGACTTTGACGCTTCGTCGCAAACAGAGCGAACAATGCTGAAATCTTATCTGCTGTGTTAATCTGTGTGATCTAAAATGTACAGAAGCAGGATTACTGCACTGTCACTATATTGGGAAAGCCATATTTTATGTAGGTCACTGAACACAAGCACACATTTATGTGCTTAAATGTCTGTAAGAGACACTGAGTATGGATACACAATAGTAATTTAGGACAGAATATGCACAATTTCAACTTTTTTGGTCTTTGGGGTAAACACTGGAGGTGAAAGAATGAAAGATTAAATAACAGGCATTCACAGCAAGGATATTATCTTTTGATGCCTTTAAATAGTTACAATACTACTTTTTTCCATTTTCTTTTCTTTTTTTTTTTTTTGGTAATCAGTTTCACATGGCACAGATTTTAGCAAGAGGGCAGACCTTACAAACCTTTCATACAATATTCAGAAATTCAGCAACAGGAAATGTAAATAAGCATGTAGAAATCATGAAAGTCAGCTGAGCAAAGAAAACAGAACCAATACTAAATAAGAAACAAAACACCTACAGATGTCTGTTTTCCCTAAATTGATGACTGTCATTTAAATCAGTGATTATGCAGTATAATAGCATGTTTATATATGCAAATGAAAGGTGATTCTAATAAATCTAATAAAACCATATGATATAATTAGACAAGGCAGGACACCATAGGCCACATAAACATAATCACAAATGCCTGATCATCGGCAGTTCACTGTGGATATATTTCAAACACTATCTGCTATCTGCTATACAGGCCACATATAAACATTGTGTGTGTTGTTGCAGTTCCCTCTTTTTGGGGATTGGTGAACTCTGCATGGAAACTTTGTTCGGTTGGGAAAAGACAGTCGCCGGTGAACATTGAGACCCGCCGTTTGACTTTTGACCCCTTCCTTACCCCCCTACGTATCACAGGAGGACGAAAGGTAAGGGCCATCCATTGAAATGTGTATAATCCTATAACAGAGTAAGACCAATGAACTTGTGTCTGTTCGTAAGTTACTTATGTCATGTTTAGCAAACTGACAGTTATACACAAGGGGGTGCTATTAAGCAGTGGTTAAAACTGATCATAATAATTACAGATTTAATATTTCAGTATAGAATAGAAATGCCATTGGTCTCAGTACCATGTGATGAGATTAATTATTACAGTGCTTTGAATGTGTTTGTTCTTTTTACACTGGGGGAAATAAGTATTGGACGCGCCAACATTTTTTTACAGTAAATATATTTCTAATGAGGCTATTCACATGAAATTTTCTCCAGACTTTGGTATAAACTCAAGAAATTTGGAAATATAAAGAATGCACAACATTAAAGTCCATAAATAAAGTTATGTGTAATAAGGTGGAATGACACAGGAAAAAAATATTGAACACACTAAGAAAAAGCAGTTCTCCAAGGCAAGGTAAGGCAAGGAAACAGCTGAAATCCATAAGTAATTATACCCACATCTGTGCACATTAATATCAGCTGGGTTAGTAAATTTATGGTCTATAAAAAGGCTTTTCGTTACCAAGGTGTCACACAAGAAACATCTCATGATGTGTAAAAGCAAAGAGCTCACAAGATCTTTGCAACCTTATTGTTGCAAAACGTATTGATGGACTCGAATACAGATATATTAAAAAATTTCTGAATCCTCCAGTAAGCACCATTGGGTCAATTATCCGCAAGTGGAAGCAACATCACTCCGTCATCAACTGGCCACGCACAGAAGCTCCTCACAAGATTTCTGACCAGGGAGTCAGAAGAATAGTCAGAAGAGTAGCCCAAGAGCCAAGGACCACTCAGAAAGAGCTCCAGAAACACTTGGAGGCAGCTGGTACCATCGTCACAGAGAAAACAATAGGCAGTGCACTCCACTGCTCACGCTCACCCCGCAAGACTCCATTAATAAAGAAAAGACATGTTGAAGCTTGTTTAAAGTTTGCTACAACTCATTTGGACAAGCCTATGAAATACTGGGAGAGTGTAGCCAACTTTTTTGCTGTCATACTATGCACAATGTTTGTCACCCTTAACATCTCACCTATGCCAACAGTGAAGTTTGGAGGTGGAAGCATCATGATGTGGGGCTGTTTTTCATCGCACGGTATTGGCAGACTTCATATAATTGAAGGAACCATGAATGGAGCCCTTTACTGGAAGATTCTTGAGAAGAGTCTGTTGCAATCCACCATGATGATGAAGATGAAACATGGGTGGACCTTCCAGCAGGAGAACAATCCAAAGCATACAGCAATGGAAACTCTCAGTTGGTTTCAGAAAAAAAAATCAAGGCGTTCGAATGACAAAGTCAATAACCTGACTTGAAGCCAATTGAACAAGATTTAAAGACAATATGTTTATAAGAATGGGCCAAAATCACACCTGGGCAGTGGTAGCAGTTGGACTACTGCTCAGAAGGTTGCGAGTTCAAACCTCAGCACTGCTAAAGTGCCACTGTTGGGCCCTTGAGCAAGGCCCTTAACCCTCAACTGTTCAAATGTATAAATGAAATAAATGTAAGTTGCTCTGGATAAAAGTGTCTGCCAAATGCCGTAAAATTAATACTGCGGCCAGTTAATTTCTTCATACAGGAAGTGTCTTGAAGCTGTCATTACAAACAAAGGCTTCTCCACTAAGTATTAAATAAATTTCAGTTAGCGTGTTCAATATTTTTTTCCTGTGTCATTCCGCTGTATTACACATAACTTTATTTATGGACTTTAACATTGTGAATTCTTTATATTTCCGAATTTCTTGAGTTACTACTGGAGTCTGGTGAAAATTTCATGTGAATATCCTCATTGGAAATATATTTACTGAAAAAAAGTTGATGCGTCCAATACTTATTTCCCCCTCTGTATATATGCATTTATTTATTCCTACTTTAAATAAAGCTGTCGACAAAGAGAACCTCAGACCTGTGAGTTGAAGACTTCGAGCAGTGGATTGAGTCAGATCAATAATATGACCATAGGCTGTACACAAGCTGTGTGCAGTTACATGCTGAACACGAGATGCTTGTTGTTGCATTTGAAATCTTCACGGGGGGGGGGGGGGGGGGTGTTAAATTAATTACATATCTGAGGAAAACTTTAATCACTCTTTCCCTTTCTAATTACACTCCACCAGCACTTAGAGCCACACATTGGATTGATTTATTTTTTACCACCACTAGGGGCTGGCCCAGAGTAACATGTTACAATAGTATCCGCAATCCATTGCTCTTCTTGTGAGACCCGGATGTGAAGACTTGAATTTTAAGACCCGGTTGAAAAATAATGTGTTGAAATACTACCTGACGAATAATGAAGATGGTATTTTAACAACTGAATATTTTGGAACCGTGTTTTAGGAAGGTGAATATGTGTGCATTGAATTTTGAATGCTGGAATTGTGTTTTCAATCAAAATATACAAACGCAATGAATTGCAGAGGAAACAAATTCAAGCATTGTTATTGCTGTGTTTTTCTTTTCAATTTGTGTCAAATTGCTGGGCATTGTATTGTTATTGCGATATTTTTTTATTCAATTTATGTAATTCAACGTGCCATTTTGCCTTGAGGACATTTGGCGCTATTCTACTTCCATATTTATCTCAGTGAAATTTTGGGCCAGCCTTTGATTTTTGGAAATGTCCCATGAAATGCATGACAAGTGGTTATCCTACATTTCATGAGTTAAAAAAATTATTTCATTACAATCTGAGCGGACTTCATGATAAGCTGCATTCTTTCACACTACATAGTAAGACTAAATATAGGCTTAGTTGATCAGATAATTGAATTTCTTATGCATGTTACTGAGTCTCACTTATGTGTGATTATCTTCTTTTGCAGCAACCAGTCCATTAACTAATAATATCCTGAGCAAAAATATGTCCATTATGCTAATCTGCAATTAATGTTAGTCAAGTAATTATCCCATTGTTCAATGCTTTATCATTGTCGTGTGGGATCATATAAATCTGTTCTCTTATTACAACAAAGGCAGCCAAATAGCCCACATGGTCATACATATTCATAAGCCAAATGCAAATGAGCATACCTCCAAACACCCTCCAGACACACAGACACACACACAAACAACTTTTTCTGATATCTCAGTGCACACCTACTAAAACAATCCTTTCATTAGTCATGAAAGTTGTAGTAAATTATTTAGTACATTCACATTCCTCATCTTCCCTGCTATTAACCTTCGGTTTGTTTTAATGTTAGAGCTAACACTCTTCAAAATTTCTTCAGTAATTATTGTTCTCCTCATTAGTAAATAAAGTTTTAAGAATATTAAGTAAGAAATAATTGACTCTGGTCCGTTGAATTATTAGAAAATATTGCACACCTCAGAACGTCTGTCAGCCAATCAGAATCGAGAATTCAACAGCGCTGTGGTATAATTAGAGTTAATTGACTTCTTAAATCTGACTTCTTAAATCATTTACAATAATGTAAATGATTACAGGAACTTGTTTGGAGGACGTGTCTACAAAATGAAAGGTAACTATAAACTACTAAAACGTATGAAGTATAATTTTTTCATTAAAAAAAAATTGTAATAGCTCTGGTATAGGAGGAATAAAACACTTCAGATTGTCACTTGTGCTGTTTGAAGAAAATGCTCAACTTCACATCAGGCACAGCCAGTTCTGGAGGTTAAAGGATTCCTTCATCGTGCTTCCTACTAGACGCATGACACCAGCCAACTGAATTTTTTTTTAACTGTGTAACACCCTCAAAGGGAAAGTGCTATCTGCCCTCTTCCATGATTGGCTAGTGTCACTGTGATTGGCAGGGGAAAGAGTTTAGCCATCCCTCCTACCCAGAAAGCATGGCCAGTTTTGCTTCCATGGGTCCCAGACTGCTGTGAAATTGTTAAGATTCATCCATCCATCCATTTTCCATGCCACTTATCCTACAGCAGGGGAGCCTGGAGCACATTTCCAGGGGTCTTGGGGCAGAAGGCACAATCACACACACATTCACACACTATGGACAATCAGCCTACAATGCGTGTCTTTGGGGGAAACTGGAGTACCCGGAGGAGACCCCTGAGGCACGGGGAGAACATGCAAACACCATGCACACAGAACAGAGGTGGGATTCGAACCCCCAACCCCAGAGAAGCAAGGCAAATGTGCTAACCATTAAACCACTGTGCCCCCCTGTCATGAGTCAAACACCTTAAAAACCCTGTTCTGCTGGTGAACACTTTTCTCTTGCACCACTTGGGAGCCCCTTTTTGTATTAATCAATGTTGGTATTGTAATCTCTCCAAGGAATATGATGGACATATCTTGGTAGATTTGAGGTCTGCACACTATTTTATTTGATGATATGCACACTGTAATTCATCTAACAATTTTATATTTAATAAAGGCATAGGGAAAAGTGATAGGAAGTGCGGGGGTGTTAATTTGGTCTCTGGGAGTCCAAGTCTGGCCCTGCCTTTAAAATAGAACAGATTGTATCTCTTTTGTCTATCAAAGCTGCCTAATGGTGTGTTGAATATCATAGTACAGTGTGAAGAACAGTTATCAGCACTAGTATGTTAGTAAGTCAGTTGAGTCTGTATAAATTTGTCCATGAGAGAGGAGATAAAGTGTATGTTCATCTTCAGCATGAAAGTTAGGACACCATTTTATCAGCATTGGTGTAGGTTTACCCAGCATGGCTGTCACTGTCGTTTGTCTCTGCTGTCAAGTGAAATCACAATCACTGTCAATTCAGTGCTGAATTAACTCACAACTCATCACATCAGCACTGCAGTGGGTTCTGTTCCTCTGCAGCTTTATTCAATTTTGTCTGGTGTGACAGTGATTACCACAGAGAGAATATTATGCAGAGTGAATTTGCTGAATTTATTGCTTCCTCTTGTGTGTGGGTTTAGCCTGGGGGCCCACCAGATTTCTGATGGCTCAGAAAAAAAAAATATAACAGAAACAAAGAAATAAATTGATTTGTTGCCTACGTCGCTCCTTTCCAATCTATTTAAGTAAACAGTCATTCATCTTCAGAGTACAGCTTATGGGTGATGTTAAAGGGTGAATGATATTCCCAGAACTTCTTACAGCATTTGGCAGACACGCTTATTCTGTGCAACTTACGTTCATATTATTTATACATTTGGGAAGTTGAGGTTTAAGGGCCTTGCTCCAAGGCCCAGTGATGGCAGTTGGCGGTGCTGGGATTTGAACTCATGATCTTCTGGTCAGAAGTCCAACATCTTAACCACTGATCCCCTGACTTACATTGATATATAATATTACAATATGTTTTAAAAAATGTCACAAAAAACATTTTTACAGCACAAATCATCACAAATACATGTGAATTTGACCTTCCCTGAGATGCACAGAAAGCGTGTGTATCAAAGAGCTCTCAGGGATAGAATAAGACCATGAGTGAATAACACATTTACATTTACATTTTTGGCATTTGGCAGACTCCCTTATCCAGAGTGACTTACAGAAGTACTTTGAAGTCTCTATCAATAAATACATCCTGGTTCACTGGTTCACTAGGTCATGGACTAAGAATATCATCCAATACCCAACTCTGTTGGGAGGAAATATAGTAAGAAAATACAGACAATTTTTTAAAATCAAAAGTGCTAATTTAGGTACTTTAGGAAGAGGTAGGTCTTCAGACATCGTTTGAAGACCGCCAGTGACTCAGCTGTTTGGACATCTAAGGGAAGTTCATTCCACCACCTAGGTGCCAGAACAGAGAAGAGTCTTGATGCATTCCTTCCTTGTACCCTGAGAGATGTTGGCACCAGTCTAGCGGTGCTAGAGGTTTGGAGGGAGCATGGTACAATGCGGGGTGTGATAAATGATTTGAGGTAAGTTGGTGCTGGTCCATTTTTGGCTTTGTAGGCAAATATCAGAGTTTTAAATCTGATGCGGGCAGCTACAGGAAGCCAGTGGAGGCAGCGTAACAATGGGGTGGTGTGGGAGAACTTAGCATTGTTGAAACAAGTCGAGCAGCTGCGTTCTGGATCAGTTTCAGAGGTCGAATGGAGCTCAGAGGAAGACCTGCCAGGAGTGATTTGCAGTAATCTAGTCTCGAAATGACAAGAGACTGAACCAGCACCTGAAAAGTGGTGGTTTGAACTACAGAATGCATTGGAAAGGTGTGCGGCCAGTGGATGAATGCATCAAGAAATTTTGTGCATATTCTGCCTGCTCCTATCTTGCTGGTTGTTAAAGCACTATGCTCTGAGGAACCTCCAAATCTCCTGGTGTAGCCAATTTGTTTGCCCATTTGACTGGAGATTGTAGCCTGAGGACAGGCTGATATTTATGTTAAGCCTCTTGCAAAATGCTTGCAAGACACAAGAGGTGATTTGAACACCACAGTCAGAACAATGTCCTTGGGGAGACCATGCAATTTGAACATCTCTTAAAATAATACCTTGGCTATTTCCATGGCTTTGAGAAACTTGGCTAGGGGAATCATAGGTGAATGGTTGTGAGAACCACCACCCAATTCTAATCTAGGATGATACTGACGGTTTGGGAAATTCACATTTCTCCAACTTGACATACAGTTGATTCTCTAACAGTCTTTTTACTATTGCTCAGACCTGGGTAACATGCTCTGCTTCGGTTTTTGAGATCAATGTGTCAATGTAAATGTAAATCAATGTTTCAATGTAAATGATCAATGTAAATGATCACACAGGAGTGCAGGAAATCTGGGAGTATGCCATTTATAAAAGCCTGAAAAACAGATGAAGCATTCACAAGAACATAAGGTATAAGAAGATATTCATAGTCGTCCCTGTTTGTGATAAATCTGCCATTCATCGCCTTCTCTGATACATATCAGATTAAAGGCATTCCATAGTTTGAGCTTGGTCAATCTTAGCCCCTCTGCTCAATGGAAATTGTCACAAAGCAGCTGAATATAGACCCTAATGAGCAAGCTAAAGGTGACAAGGAAAACCACACTGAGATGAAGAAACCTGGAGAGGAACCAGACTCAAAAGGAAACCCATCCTCTTCCAGGTGACACTAGATAGTGGCATTATAAATCCTAAGAGTATACAGGTACTAAAAGTCTAAAAGTACTAAGTGTGTTGGAAGGATGAAGTATATGAGCAGGACAGTCTTTATGAGCTACCTGCTCAATGGAAGATGGGATCAATGGCAATGGATTCTGATATTAGACAGTGACAGCATTGAGGCCTTGGTAATCAATACAGAGTCTGAGTCCTCCAGCCTTTTTCTCCACAAAAAAGACGCCTGCAGTGGCAGGAGATGTGGATGAATGGATGTTGCCTTGGGTCAGAGCTTCAGGGATGTATTCTTCCATGGCCTTGGTTTCTGGAAGGGTTGGGGGATAGGCTTGACCTCTAGGGCAGGGGTTCCCAAACTTTTCCAGGGCAAGGCACCCCAAATGGCATTAACATTTGACCTTTTGCAAGATGTCTTTAAAGCACATTAAAAATACAGACTTCTGAATATATCCCCCCCTTTTTTTATTAATAATTACATCCTACTTCTTTACATTACATTACATTAGGAATTGATTGTGTGTGTGTGTGTGTGTGGTTGTCTGAGAGTGAGAAAGAGAAAACATACTAGTGGGAGGGATGGGCACACCAAATTGTTGAGGCCCCCCGGGCGCCCCCTGGCTGCCCCCAAGGGGGCCGCGGCCCCCACTTTGAAAACCACTGCTCTAAGGGTATTTGCACCTCCTAGGAGGTCTATAGCACAGTCTCAAGATTAGTATGGTGGTAGTTTTGATGCTTGTGAATTGTTAAATACCTCTACAAGGTCTTTTAGGGTTCTGGGATGGATTTCATACATTCCTATACTCATGGCGTTGAGTTCACCTTGTTTCCATGAGATTATACTATAATGTGGTGGTTAGGTGATCTTGTGATCATGAAAGAGATTGTTTCACGATGAAGTACCCCATAAAGTTTCTGTCATTAACTAGCATCGAGCCTGGTACTGGGCAGAAAGTTGCCCAGCAGTTGACCTTGAGATACAACAGCTGATTCAACTTCACACCCTCCTGCTGGATCCACTTTTTCAAATGAAGCCTTCTGTAACAAATAGCTTTCTGGGACAGACTAAGGATCCATATGCAAGATGTTTAATAAGCACAGACAGAGTAAAAAATCCAGTCCAGAGTCATTATCAAAATCAGACAGAGTAGAGGGCAGACAAATCCAAAAAACAAGATCCAAATAGAAGTCAAAATTTCAGAGCAGAGTTCACAACCAGGGATCAGTAAAGGCATCGAACCAGAAGGGCTAGGCAAAAGGCAAAAAAAAGTCACAAAGATAAGGACAAAAGGGTTGTACACAAAAGTTTATCCAAAAGAATCAAGACTTTTTCTTATTTATTTAAGGGGTGTGCAACCAGGTTATTGTAAGTTTTTTTTCTTGATCTAAAATGTTTATATTTGTTTTTCACTTGAATTATTTCAGTTGCTGTATTGCATTAAAGTTGGGAAAATATCTGACATGATTTATCTTTGATTCATTTTTCACATCACAAGAAACAAAAGCAATTTTAACTTTTTATACCCATGGTTTATGTTTATCCATCTTTCTATTTCTCAGATCAGTGGTGTGATGTATAATACAGGGCGTCATGTGATCCTGCGTGTGGATGGCTCTAAGCGCGTGTGTGTGTCTGGTGGTCCCCTGAGTTACACGTACACACTGCAGGAGATCAGACTGCATTTCGGCAGCGATGACACACACGGCTCAGAGCACCTGATCAACGGTAATGCCTTTCCTGGAGAGGTGAGACAGAAACTGCACTAGACATGTGTCTTAAAACACAAAGAATGTAAGCTTTCCTATCATAAATCATTGTAAGTTATTTTTTTTTATAATTATGCTCAATATGTGAAACACTAATGCACTGTGAGCGCACATCTGCTACTGAGAATATACGGTGTCAAGATTTTAAAAACTGAAAGAACATACACAGCACAACATACACAGCACACACAACATGAAAAATAAGTGGAGAGTGAACACACTGAGAACAGGAGATGGTAAGGCTTAATAGATGATTATACTGCAGTTACACGTGCACATATAAGCAAGGCCCATCTATCAAACCACAACACTCAGCTTCTTAACACTGCATGTTTAGTAGGACAACACAGCAGAGTCATTACATCAGCATTATTTTAGGCTTTAATTAAAGCAAGACAAATCTAACACTCTCAGTTTCAACTTGCATCAGGCTGTCAATACAGTATGTGATGCTGCTTATAAATAATGATGATGATAATAATAATAATAATAAATTAATTTATTAATTAATATGTTGTGCTATTTAGTCCCATTATTAAGTCTATTACTATTAGTCATATATATTATGAGTATATATTGTGAGTTGTTCTCTGTGTGTTTCCTCAGGTGCAGTTAATCCACTATAATCAGGATTTATATTTAAACTACAGTGAAGCAGAGAAGAGCCCGCACGGTGTCGCCATTATCTCTATCTTCATGAAGGTTACAGTTCAGCACTTATGTAACACACTATTATAACTCTTTACATTCATGTGAAAAAATAAGTTCACCCCATGGAAATTGTTGGCCTTTTTGACATTTTTGGACAAGCAAACATTTGATCGTCGTTGAAACAGTGCCTTTAAATGAAGTTCATATACTTGAACAAAACCACAATGAAAATTAACTTCAATCATTTATTCAACAGAAATATTAATAGATGTGATATTCTTGCATGGAAAAAGTAAGTACACCCTTGGCCTCAGAAGCTAGTATTGACCCCTTTAGCAGAAGTAACTTCTTGTAGGCTTTTTGCATAATTGTCCACGAGGCTTGCTGGAATTTTTGAGCACTCTTCCATTCAATATCCTTTCAGTTGCAAGATGTTTGAGGGTTTTCTTGCATGTACTGCACGTTTCAAATCCCCCTACAACATTTTAGTGAGATTCAAATCCGGATTTGATTAGGCCATTCCATAACCCTCCATTTCTTATTTTTGAGCCATTCCTTGGTGGATTTGCTAGTGTGCTTAGCATCATTATTCTATTGTGAGGTCTTCTTTCGGTTAAACTTCAACTTTCAGACAGATGGCTTGACATTATCTTTAAGCACTCTTTGATATGATGCAGAATTCATAGTTGAATCAATGAATGCAAGCTGTCCAGTCCCTGAGGCAGCGAAGCAACCCCACACCATAACATTTCCACCACCCTAATTCACAGTTGATATGAGGTTCTCCTCCTGAAAAGTTTTCTTTGGTCTGTGCCAAACATGTCTCCTGTTACTGTGTCCAAATAACTCTATCTTTCATTTATCTGTCCAGAGCACATTATTAAAAAAGGCCTGGTCTTTGCCTATATGCTCATTGGCAAACTGTAGTCTTGCAAAGACTTTCCTGGCATGTCTCACATGCAGGTCAAATTTGTGCAATCTCTTTCTGATTGTAGACGCATGCACTTTGACACCAACAGCTGCAAGACATACTAGCAGATACTGTGAGGATATTTTGGGGTTCTTTGTGACTTCTTTTTGCATCAGATTGTCTGCTCTTGGGCTGAATTTTCTTAGATGGCCAGTCCTAGCCAAATTGGCAGTCATTTGAAATCTGTGACATTTGTAGATTATTTTGCTTACAGTGGATTGGTATATTTCAAATAATTTGGAGATCTTTTTAAATCCCTTGCCAGACTCATAGGCATCTACAACCTTTTTTCTGAAGGCCTTACAGAACTCGATCTTGGCATAATGACACCACACATCTCAATAACAAAGGGAACACCAGACACTAGATATTAGAGGGGTGTAAATAAAACTGGTTCCACCTGCACTCCCTAAGCAGGTTCTAATCACTAGCACCCAATCTTGACCACCTGATTTTAATTTTATGTATTTGAAGGTATTATAAATGTAGGGGTGTACTTACTTTTTCCATGCGACTAATCTGTCTTTTGTTTATATAATTGTGAAAATAACTACAAAATGTAAATGTAAATTTTATGTGTTATTTGATAGTGTATCAACTTTATTAATAGGCATAGTTTCAAAGAGGATCAAATGTTTGCTTGTCCAGATAAGTCCAAAAATCCAACAATTTCCATGGGATGTACTTATTTTTCACATGACTGTATACATAAACTCATAATCATATATGAAATGAATATATTTATGTTTATATAGTATATAGTAATGTTGTATGTAACATATATAACACATGATGACCCTGAGGCTCTCTGTTACCCTCGGTACCACTGACAGTGATTTTCGGTCTAACTTGTAAGTCCAAAAACACACACAGCATTGTCATCTAGGATGTTATCCTAATTAAAGTGGACAGGCATGGGTAAAGCCGGTTGTGAGAAATCCTCCACAGTTGTACAACTGTACACTGTTCTCCATATTTAACCCATTTGCTAAGCTACAGTCAGGTTTGTTCAGATTGCTCAGGGGTGCGGTATATTTTGAACGATTTAGGCTGTTGAGTAATTCAGACAAGCACATCAACACACAACATGTTTAAACAGCTCTGTTTAAACAGCTAGGGGAAGTGATACAACCATGGAGTCCTTGTATGTTGAGGGTCAAGCTTGGATTGAAGCTTGAAGGGAATGTGGAATGGAGGGGCATTAGATAACTGCCTTCTGGTAGCTGTGGGTTGTTTTTTTTTCTTTTCTTTCTTTGCAGTCAGTGTTTTAAATCTGATTTGTGCAGCTACAGGGAGTCAGTGGTGAGAGTGCTTCAATGGGGTGAGGGAGATCTTGGGAAGGTTAAAAAAAAAAGACATGCAACTGTGTTCTTGATCAGTGTGATTGACACTGAAAATGACCTGCCAGCATTAATCCTGTGTCATTAATATTTATAAAGCAAAACAGTCCCTAATATTCATTACCTTACCAATAGCCTTCTAAACAAAGGGAGAACCAATTTTGCATGCCAGTACAAGAAGACGTCTTCTTTGAATTGAGATTTGCAATCTGTTGCTTTGTCAAAACCTAAGCATAAATATTCATAAATTTAATGTCATGTAACCAAGAGTTAAGTCGTACTGGGGGGTTTTAATATTGTCCTGATGGTAATGAGCTGTTCTTATTAAAGTCAGAGAAATGCCTAGTACAAGCTTTATCCAGGTATTATTGGGGGTTTTGCATTGGAGGAATAAATGAATTTATTTTCCACTTTGCATCAGTGGCTTGTTTTTCCCAGGCTCCTTTCCAGACTCATTATTCTGAACTATGTGTATCATCCTGAATCACATAGTAGCATACTAAATAGTACCTAAAAAAGTGCACTACCAGCTGTTACTTTGCATAGTGGAGTAGGTTTCTTCTTAGACAGATTATAGAAACAATTTGAGAATCACCCTGTTTTGTTGTGCTGTGTGCTAATTGGTAGCTATGTGCCAATTACAGTGAGTTATTTTAATGCTTCTTCTGTGACTCACACCCCTGCACTGCATGCCAATGGGCTGATCACAGTAGGTTATACAAATGAATATCTCGGGTGATGTAGATAGTTTAACAACTATACTGTTGTAATCATAAAGACTGTCCTGCTCATATACTTCATCCTTCCAACACACTTAGTACTTTTAGACTTTTAGTACCTGTATAATCTTAGGATTTATAATGCCACTATCTAGTGTCACCTGGAAGAGGATGGGTTTCCTTTTGAGTCTGGTTCCTCTCCAGGTTTCTTCATCTCAGTGTGGTTTTCCTTGTCACCTTTAGCTTGCTCATTAGGGTCTATATTCAGCTGCTTTGTGACAATTTCTATTGTTAAATGCACTATACAGATAATATTGAATTGGTTTAATTGATGTGTAACAATAGGGAGACGTTTTGACATTCATAAATGAACCACTCTAGGTACAGATTTCACATTTTCCCAGTGTTGCTGTAACTCTTTTTTTATTAGGATAATTCTGGTGACCATTATTCATTAGCATCTGACTAAATTAATGAACAAATAAATGCCTTACCTGTTCAGCAAGAAAAAAAGCTAAAACTCCATAAGTCCTGAATACTTTTTCCTCTTATAATGTAGTACTGTACTCTTTCATCCTCTCACTCCCTTATGCTTACACTCCCACTCCCTCTTTCTCCTGATTGACTACAGCTCCAGCCAGTCATTGTGTAGCCAGACTTTTTTTGTGCCTAAAGATTTGGATGACATTTTAAATGCCTGAGGTGTCTTTACAGGTTTTATACAATATGTCAAATAGGAGTGGAGTGAAAAGGGCTCCAGTTTATAAAACATTCACAAACATTACACAAATATATTATTACACAGCATTAGACAATTTATAAAAATATCTTTGTCAAATCTTGTCAGGTGACATTATAGTTTTATGCAATATCTCAGATTTGGAGAGGAGACAAAAGGCCGCTCATGACTGATAAACAGTTAGATAACATATGAGCATATATGAGCTTTGGAATTTGTTGAAAAAAGTCACTTATGTCAACTTACCTTTTTTGAACTGTTTACTTAATTTCTGTAGGAATACGATGCCTCTGGAGGTCTGTCCCATTTATAAAACTTTTAGAACCTAAGAAGCATATATGCTGATGTCATGAATGATTTTGATGCCCTTAAACTGAAGTGACAGAACATTTTCCAATCATTATAATGTAATGAAGCACTTTCCTATACAATGTATAGCTCCTGCAGCTGCATTCACTTAAGAAGCATACATACCAATCTAACACAGTTTTATAAACACCTAATGTAATGGTTATGAGTGTGTTATGAAGTTCATATGTAGGTACCCTTCAAATAAAATGTTTCCCATATTTCCAGTATATAGCCCAGGAATAACTTCTGACCTAAACAGAGTGACTGTACTGATGCTCTCAGTTTGTGACCATAATCTTACACTACTGCATCTGAACTGCACTAATGAAAAAACCTTAAAAAATAAAACCCTAATTCTCTGAAAGTGATGTATTTAAAATGAATATGACATTTGATGCCTCTGCATCAAAGTGTTCTGACTGATTATGTTTTGATCTTTTCAGATATCAGAGCCCACTAATCCATTTCTCCTCCGGATGCTGAGCAGAGAAATTATCACTAGAATAACGTACAAACGTAAGAATATTTTGTTAATAAACTCCTGTGGCTTTAACACACTGAAGTGCAAAAGAAATAAAACAAAAATATTTAAAATGTTGTTTTATTATGTACATATGTATATCCTATTTCACTCTGAATTGCTTGTATGTTGTTGTTATTTTTAAAGTCATCATGGAATATCCCTGGTTGGCTCCTGATTGGTTGACTGCTTTTATAGCTCCATTGACTGGCCACACCCATGATTATTATTTATTTTTGTTAATTATTAAATATATCCAGTGGAATTTGCCTACTAATTTGCCATTAAGGGTGGAATTTGCGATACTGAATGTCACTGGTTAGCTAACCGCAAGCATCACAGCATGATTGACTGTCTTATTTTTTTAAAACATGATTAACTATAAGCGATTAGTAAAGCATTGTTTACATCACAGGCAGAATGAGTAACTAGTAAAGTGGAATACTTGATAGGCCAGAAACATTAGATTAGTCATAGTAGTGGAGTGGAGTGGACACACAAACACACAAACACACAAACTTTGTAGTTTAGAAGTGTTCCACAACTGATTGTTTGTGGTCTGCAAAAAGTACCTATTCTGGAGCAGGGGCTAAAATCAGCCATGGTTGTTATGGTAGGATTGAGCCTTAGAACAGGAGGACTATTAAACACATCAAAGCTTCCACATAGAAAGAGCCCAGACAAATACATACAGTATGCATATGCATTGGCAGTATTCAATTAACAATGAGACTAATAACCATCAGGTTAAAAAGAATTGTGAAAGTGGCTGAGAAGTGGAACCAGAGTGAGAGTAAACCAGTTAACAGCCACATAGTGAGAACAGAGTCTTTAAAAAGCTGCTGTAACTCTCTGCAGAAGATGCATACAAACTTGCGGGATTGGATCTGGAGGAACTGTATCCTGAGACCTGGCGCTTTATAACATATGAAGGCTCGCTGACGGTGCCACCATGTCTTGAAACGGTCACGTGGATCTTGATGAATAAACCTGTCTACGTCTCACAAATTGAGGTGAACCCTAAACTGATCACATAATGGCTACTTACATACACTATACAAACCAACGTGTGCAACAATGCAAGAGACTCTGCACCTCCACTGTATTCTGATAGGATTGCTGTTGGGAACACATAGAGACACATCACCAGAATTCGTGAAAGTGATAGAAACATGCAAAATTCACTGGAAGCAACTGCGTGATCACTTCACGTGTGATAAAAGTAAATGGAAAGATGTACAGATTCATCTGTATATTGGCCTGTATAGTTTAGTAGAGGCACAAGGGAAATTTTTTCCTCTTTTTTTTTAGTAACTTTCCTCCACAGTCATTTCAAATCTTTGTTCTGCCTCTGCCTATACTATGCTGCCTCCGTGTGGATTGCCTGTTTCTGACTCCAGCAGTGGGTCAGCTTGTGCCTTTGTAGTCACATTTGTGTACTTGTGTAGAATATGTAAAAGGTCTAACATGTTCAGACATTCTCACAAGCCTGTAGCATGTTTTAAAGCTTTTCCAAACCTAGCCTGAATTTGAATTTGAGTCTAATGTACTGCCAACTGCTGCTTTCTAAATTTGCTTATGTATGCCTTCTTACTTGTGTGTGTATGTGTGTGTGTTTGTTTGTGTGTGTGTGTGTGTGTGTAGCTGCAGTCTCTGCGACTCCTCAGTCAAAATGCAGTGTCTCAGATCTTCCTCAGTTTAAGTGATAACTATCGGCCGCAGCAGAGCCTAAACCAGCGCTGCATACACACCAACATCAATGTCAATACGCACACACACCAGTGTGCTAATACACTCAGGACACACTACAGGGGTATGTGTTGCAAACCCACTGCAGTACACATTGCAATAATAATATCATTAAACATTATCGTTATTGTTGTTTGTGTTTTCTTTGCAGTCAATGAGTGGCTACTGAAATAACCCCTGTGATAAACGGTGTGTGTGTCTTCTGCAAAGAGACAAAGGAGAGATGACTGAAGACACGGCCATATTATTTTACTGTGTATTATGATTAAATAAAGGCAGTTTGGGAGGGAATGCCCTGTGTGTGTCTGAATCACTATTATCTCCACTTTATATAAAGGGCACAAGATATACTCAGCCATCATTGTGAACTATTATATAGTATATGTGGCTTTCTTACAACACGCCCTATTGCACTTAATGTATTTGTGGTAATAAACTAAAATAGACATTTATCGTTGTGTGTAAAAGTATTCTGTATGGTGTTCTGGGTTGCATCTCCCTAATGCTTAGAAGAAACCTTTATATGTCACACATGCATTACAGTACAGTGAATTCTTTTCTTTGCTTACCCCAGCTTGTTAGGAGAGCGGGGAGAGCCGTGATACAGCATCCCTGGGGCAGATAGGGTTAAGGGCCTTGCTCAAGGGTCCAACAGTGGCAGCTTGGCAGGGGCTTGAAGCCCTGACCTTCTGACCCAGCAACTTAGAGCCTTTAACTGCTGAATGCAGTAGGCATACATAATAATAAAAAGTAGAATTACTCAATGTGTCTATTATTAATGTACAGTATGTGTGTCCAAAGTTGAAGACATACATACAATTGCACTTGTGTTACAATCTCACTCTCCACATAAGCTTGCTATGATCACACCAAAATACCCATGTGTCTTCTGCATGTGTCTTCTAGGATACATCCCAGTCCCTACCCTTGTTCAGGGGAATGTAATACAGATATACAGTGCATCCGGAAAGTATTCACAGCGCTTCACTTTTTCCACATTTTGTTGTTACACCCTTATTTCAAAATGGATTAAATTAATTAATTTCCTCAAAATTCTACAAACAACATCCCATAATGACAACATGAAAGGAGTTTGTTTGAAATCTTTGCAAATTTATTAAAAATAAATAACCAAAAAAGCACATGTACATAAATATTCAGAGCCTTTGCTCAATACTTTGTTGAAGCACCTTTGGCACCAATGACAGCCTCAAGTCTTTTTTGAGTATGATGCTACAAGCTTGGCACACCTATTTTTGGGCAGTTTCTCCCATTCTTCTTTGCAGGACCTCTCAAGCTCCATCAGGTTGGATGGGGAGCACAGCCATTTTCAGATCTCTCCAGAGATGTTCAATCGGGTTCAAGTCTGGGCTCTGGCTGGGCCACTCAAGGACATTCACAGAGTTGTCCTGTAGCCACTCCTTTGTTATCTTGGCTGTGTGCTTAGGGTCGTTGTCCTGTTGGAAGATGAACCTTCGCCCCAGTCTGAGGTCCAGAGCGCTCTGGAGCAGGTTTTCATCAAGGATGTCTCTGTACATTGCTGCATTCATCTTTCCCTCGATCCTGACTAGTCTCCCAGTTCCTGCCGCTGAAAAACAAACATGATGCTTCCACCACCATGCTTCACTGTAGGGATGGTATTGGCCAGGTGATGACTGGTGCCTGGTTTCCTCCAGACATGACGCTTGCCATTCAGGCCAAAGACTTCAATCTTTATCTTGGTCTTGGTCTGAGAGTCCTTTAGGTGCATTTTGGCAAACTCCAGGCGGGCTGTCATGTGCCTTTTACTGAGGAGTGGCTTCCGTCTGGCCACTCTACCATACAGGCCTGATTGGTGAAGTGCTGAAGAGATGGTTGTTCTTCTGGAAGGTTCTCCTCTCTTCAGAGAGACACGCTGGAGCTCTGTCAG
This sequence comes from Ictalurus furcatus, assembly GCF_023375685.1. Lineage (NCBI taxonomy): Eukaryota > Metazoa > Chordata > Actinopteri > Siluriformes > Ictaluridae > Ictalurus > Ictalurus furcatus. Next base: position 13,677,109 of record NC_071256.1, on the reverse strand, counting down.
AGTGACCATCGGGTTTTTGTTCACCTCCCTGACTAAGGCCCTTCTCCCCCGATCGCTCAGTTTGGCCGGGCGGCCAGCTCTCGGAAGAGTCCTGGTGGTTCCAAACTTCTTCCATTTACAGATGATGGAGGCCACTGTGCTCATTGGTACCTTCAATGCTGCAGAAATGTTTCTGTGCTCTTCCCCAGATCTGTGTCTCGATACAATCCTGTCTCGGAGGTCTACAGACAATTCCTTGGACTTCATGGCTTGGTTTGTGCTCTGACATGCATTGTTAACTGTGGGACCTTATATAGACAGGTGTGTGCCTTTCCAAATCATGTCCAATCAACTGAATTTACCACAGGTGGACTCCACTCAAGTTGTAGAAACATCTCAAGGATGATCAGTCAAAACAGGATGCACCTGAGCTCAATTTTGAGTGTCATGGTAAAGGCTGTGAATATTTATGTACATGTGCTTTTTTTGTTTTTTATTAATTTTGAGGAAAATATTGAATTTTAATCCATTTTGGAATAAGGCTGTAACATAACAAAATGTGGAAAAAGTGAAGCGCTGTGAACACTTTCCAGATGCACTGTATGTTGGGCAGTGAGTTTTCTAGTATTGGGGACTGTCAGTGGCTACTGTTAATGGTTAGACTATATGGCCAAAAGGACAGCTGAGTGAAACACATTTCTGTCAGCCTTCTCCAAAATGTTGCCACAAAATTTGAGGCACACAATTGTCTAGAATGTCTTTGTATATTGTAGCATGTTGTATGTTATGATTTCCCTTCATCGAAACTAAGGGGCCCAAACCAGTTCCAGCATGAAAATGCCCTAGGTCCATGAAGACATAGTTTGCCAAGGCTGGTGTGAAAGAACTCAAGTGTCCTGCACAGAGTCCTGACCTTAACCCGGTTGAACACTTTTGGGATGAGCTGACCCTAGGCTTCCTCAACCGACATCAGTGCCTGACCTCACTAATGCTCTTGTGGCCGATTAGCAAATTTCCATAGCCACGTTCCAAAATTTAATGAAAAGCCTTCCCAGAAGAGTGGAGGTTATTATAAAAACAAAGTGGGGACTAAATCTGGAATGGGATGTTCAACATGCACAAGGTTGCAGTTAATTGGTTTATTTTTCTTCGTCAATGAAAATAGTCCCCAAAGAAGCTACAGCTGGATAGAGTGGTGGATGTTGTCATGTAACACACAGACTGACCCATAGTAAGTGTAGTTTCAATGGTTTCAATGTAATGAACTATTTCTAGAACTGAAATTTTATGTACCAAACATAGACAAGCAGAGTGATACAGACACCTTTTTTTTTGCAATGTACACCTTCTGAGCTTACATTCCTGAGCTGTACAAACGCGCAACGTGGGGCTTGTGAGTCTCATGCTCTACTGACTGCACCAAAGCTGGGGAACAATAGTCTGCTTGAGGGGGGGAAGAAGGGACAAAGATGAGGGAGGATGCATGATATAGATTTTTTCTATGTATGTACTGTTATGACTGTCTTTTTACAAAATGTCTTTTACTGTATTAATTATATTGTAGTCTTTTATTCTATGGCATTTCTATATGTATGTACTGCTACGAATACTTTTTTTTGTTTTGTTTTGTTTTTTTTTTTTACAAAATAATGTATTTTATTTAGAGATGCACTGATGTATCGGCTGATAATCGGTATTGGCCGATAGAAGCTATTTTTCACGATATGGGCCATCGGCCGATAGTCCAGGTGATCCGATGATCAGGGCCAATTATATCCTGTCATTCTCAAAGAGGGCGGGAAAACACATCAATTTTGGGCTGTGTGTAAAGATGATGTCTCTTGTGTGGAATGATGACAAAACTCCAGTTTATAAACTCTGTAATCTCTGCACTTCTAACATTTTACACCGGAAGTGAGCAGAAGTGAAGCGGAAGTTTTGGCGTTGAGTCCAAAAATTTTTTTTTCTGTGCTGCTTGAGCTGCTCACGCTGAATTAAAGCGCCAGTACACTGATGAAAGATTTAAATGAAGCTGAGTTGACAAAAAAGGTGTATATATTGCACAGAAAAATATATTAGTAGAGTAATATGTTTCATATCCAGTTAATGTTAATATGAGTTAATATCATCAAAAAAAAGTTTATATTCAGTCTATATTACCAGTTTGATGTTCACTGATGAAGTAGAAATGCTTTTGTTTGTGGTGAGTGAATGTGAGACTAACAGGAGGTTTTTTAGAATTCAGTCAATGTTAATATGAATTAATAACATTCAATAAGTTAAGAAATCTTACTTTAATCTTCAGAATTTAGCTAATGTGTTAATGTTAATTTGAGTAATGTATTTTCTGTTTATGAGACCAGTTACTGTGAAACAACTTGTTGAAATGGAGAGAATAAAGTTTTTATTTGCATTTCCTTCAGAATTGTGGAATTAATTATTATTAATTTAAAAGAAGGCATAAAAGGCAGAACTATCGGTATCGGCCGATATCACTCTGAATAATCAGTTATCGGTTTCGGCTGAGAAATTTTGGTGCATCTCTAAAACACACACACAAAATAACAATAAACATAAGTGATAAATTTTTATAAAATATTATTCAGATATGAAAAGACTATAAACAAAACAACAAAAAATACAACTATTTAAACATTATATTTAAATAGAAAATATATGCATATAACTATATAAGGCAGTAAATTCTATTTCTTTTATATTTACACCAGCCACTGCTTTTTCTTTTGTTAAAGTCTCGGTGTTTAACAGTAAATAGTGCCCCTGTTTTGGCTATGTCTCTGCTGTCCTGTAGTGACCACAGTTTTTTGCAAGTATTGGCCTCCATTCTTCTAATATACTGTGGGCATATGGTTGACGTGGCACATGTGGTTGTACGGCAGAAGCTGGTGTGGAGTGCTGCTGGGCTGGGGAGTGGTGGTGGCTGAGGGTCCAGAGACCAAAAACACATTGAACACACACTCTAATGTGGGGTTAGAATGGGGAACAAGCATGACAAAAGTGCTGGGCCCAATGGGATTAACATGGGCTGGCTCCATGATGCCTGGAGGTCGAGGAAGCAGCTGTTTCTGGGGTGCACACTTTGGTCTGGCCCTCTCAGGTAGGTCTGGGGGGATGTGTATGTGATGCACCTCTTATATATTGCTTGACATTTATCTATCTGTAATATTCAAAACACTGTATCAGTTGACAAGCAACCTATAGACTACATTTTATGGCCATTTTGATATTAAAGTTTGCCAATATATACCCTTTTAAACAGGTCATGCCATTTCTTCTAGGAAGGATCAGGTCTTTTGCCAGCTTCAGAGGGCCACACACCTGTTGAAAATAAATACTGATTATATCATCACACTGCACTGACTACAACATTCTCATGTTTTCTCTTATGAAGTTGTACACATTCTACCACTATTATTTAAAAACAGCCCTGGTTTCTTTCGATTTTCATTTGTACCATCTTAGTTTTTTGTTTGGTCATTTTTGCCCATGACTTGCCCACTGTAGGTTCTGACCAGTGTCTGTGAAGCTTTGAGACAGTAGGCAAAGTGAAAGCTAAAAGGCTAATACAATTATAATATATAATAATTAAATTAAACAAATTAAAACAGCCAATAAAACATAAAGGTGTACAGTTTATATCCCTATACATTAAAACACTTGTTATAATGAAGTTCAATATATAATGATCTAACAACAGGTTTCCTTAATGCATGATAAACATTCCAAGACTTCTTATAATAAAGATCAATCAAAGCAGCAAACACCTAAACACACAATATAAAAGTTACTAAAATACGCACATAAATCTTATTATAATAAAGATCCCTCAAAGCACACACATAAATAAGACATTGCAATCATTGCAAAACACACTTAGTTTTGTCCTATCACACTCCAAAGCTGAGATCTGAGATCCTCCGTTTTCCAGGGACTTGGCCGAGCAGTATTTCAAAAGAACCTGCGCTGAAATAAACACACTGAAAGACTAAAAATGTTAATAAGAACTTCCCAAATATCGCTGAAAAAATCCAGAACACAAGAATTTTGACTCGGTTTTGCAGTATACTTGGACTGGAAGAGGGTCATGACACCTCTTACTATATTAATATTTTTGCTTTGCGCAGGATAATAGAATACATCAAAAAAGCACTCGGGATAAGCACTGTGTACATGGACTTTTTAATAATGCTCTAAAATGTTTAGAAAAAGGTGACTTCATAATCTTGGTTACAAATCAGAATATATAACTTAAAATAATAATAAACAAACATAGGAACACTTTTCTGTAACCCATCATTCATAACAGCCTTTAAATCTGTTTGCTTGTCCATCTATCCCTCTGTTTGCTTGATCCCTCTGTAATAGAAAAAAAAAAATATTATTTATACACATGCATACAAAAACAAATTGCCAGCCCAGCTGTACATTTAAGGTTTCATGCTAACTGCAATTCTAACTGCTTATTATAGTTATATGTGTGGTTCACATTTATTGTGTCATATTTTGCATAGAGCATAATAAATTAGACCCTTCTTTAGCCTACCATGCTTGACTGCTGCTTAGAATTTCATGTGTGTATAACATTACAAGCTTGGTGATTGGAATAACAATTCAATTTATACTGACATAGACATGGTCTATATAAGGGGTGATCCACTGCTTTGTGTCAGGTGGTTTTTTGATGCCATGCATTAAAATGGTGTAATACGCACCTAGCCATTTTCATACAATTTTTGTTTTCCAAATAATAATGCTTACAAACGCCAATGAGCAATGGCACAGAAAACCTTTGTAGATGTTTAATTTAATGAGAAAGAAGTCTGTGGAGAAAGCACACTATATAAATGATTCATTTGATTCATATTGCCTCACAGCATTAATGATACTAACTTTTTAATTTATAAAACAAAGTGTTCAATGGCTATACCTAAAATACAGCACAGCTATGATGTTGATCTCCAGCTCATCACTGCACAAATCACAGGATTGATTATGACACTTTCCCCTGGTTTCACAAACAAGGCTTAAGCCTAGTCCCAGACTAAAATGCATGTTTGAGCTGTTTTAACTGAAAGTAACTTGCACTGACATATCTTAAAATATGTCTGTGCCATCGTTTTGTCTCAAGATGCGCACCAGTAATATATTTTTTTTCTAAGGCACGTTTATAAAAGCTACTTAAAAGCTACTTGTCTTAATTGATTGAAGGCCTAACCCTGGCTTAATGTAAACCCTGTCTGTGAAACCAGGCCTTTATCTTCTATTGAAAGAAAAGAAAATATATTGAGCCTGTAATAAACTTTAAAACAACTTTTAAATAGTAAAAAATTAAGGACACTGTAATATAGTAACCACTGAAAGCATAACGGTGAATATAGTCACAAATAAGGTCAAATGCTTCACAAGACCGTGATGGGTGATCTTTGTGACTTTTTTCACAATATAACAGCCTCTCCACAATACCAGTCTCAAAGATTACAATGAGCTCTATTAGAACAAAAATCCATAACATTTGTAATAGACAAGGTGCACAGCTGGTTATGGATTGCCAGACGGGACACAGGTATGGGGATGATGATGATCTGTGCATTTTAGGATGAACCATCTCCTAAGGTGTTTGAAGAAAAGAAATGGAAAAAGATAAGCATTTTAGCATTTTTAGAGCATTTTATAAGGAAAACATTTACAAGTTATTGTGGGCAAAAATACTTATTTCTCACAAACAACATTGGGCTATCAACCCCAAATTAATGACAATGAACATGTACAATGTAGCAACATGTACACAACATAGTCAATAACCTCTCTACTAGATACTACATGGCTGTGCTGATTAAATCAGATTGATATATGTCCTCCAAACAATGTGAAAACTAAAGTCAAACAAAACAATTATAATGAATGTATTTATATAGGCTATGCTACACATTTGCAAAAACAGGGTTAAAATATAAACATTATATTCTAAAACAAAAACAACTGTTTGCCCACCGTTTTAAAGCATAAATAAAAAAATTAAAAAAAAGATTAAAAATGATAAAGAAAAACAAAAGCACAGACTAAATGTTAACTGGTATGAAGAACACACACATTCACTTATCTGAATACAGTAAATGAATATAGTATGTGCCAGCCAGTATCCAGTCAACTCGCTTCATGTAGATTGAGCACAACACAACTTCAACACAACAGAAATATAATTCCTTTTGACAAACGCAAGTTCCACAAGTCTGCATGAAGTTTTACAGCATTAGTAATAAAACAATAAATCAAGTGAAACATCCACATGCCATGCGGTTAAAAACTGTTTGCTTTTACTGAAAGGCAGTCTTTTCAGTCTACCACATCCTTTTAAAAGGGACGGTACAGGTATCATCTAGGAGCAGTGACTGGTATGCAACACTAGAGGGAGGTATTCAGCTCAAAAGAATAACAAAAGGTAAATGGCTTCATCAGGTAAGCAATGAGACAAATACTCTGCTCTAATGAAAAGAAAAAATAAGATTGCTCTAACATAGTAATTAAATGACATGTAATATAATTGTAGTAATTATGTCTAGTAATTATATTACATGTATACCCTCTTTACAGTTACTGCTCTCATAAATACAACATGTAGAATATTAAACATATATTTCAATCTAGAACAATAAATATTGTGGCAAGATGTATATTTTAGTCCGAATTATAGCGCTCCCATTCTCTTCATCTGTTTCCAACATTAGATAAGGATACGACCATCAAATGTAAGTTATACACTGGGGGAAACATGTCTGAAGTCCTCATACATCTGTCGAAGCGTCTGACAGGGCAAACCACGATAAACTATATGCTTGGTTGTTTTGAAGCACTCTCTCTGCTCCAGTCAGTTTTGTGGTCTGTGTGCGACTCAAATACTCCTCTCTACAAAAGATACCAGCTGCTGTTGATTCAAGATTTGACAGATGAAGACGTGTCAATTATTAAAAGACTTTTGTAGTTTTATGGACATCGACCTCTTTGATATTACATCACTGTTGCAATGGTTACAGGTAATAGTCTGAATAGAATACAGGCTTGACTTTGGTTACTTGTTCATACAGACAAAATTCTAAATGCTATTGTAAGCTGCTGTGTGAACAGGACATTTCGAGACTCACACCTGTAAGTAAATTTGGTTGTTAATTCCCAAACACTGACAGTGTGAACGAAGCCTACCAATGAGTCATAAGCACAGTTTGTGCTTTTATTTTTCTTTTATAATTAATTGAGTTAAACTGGCTTCTGCTTTACAACTCCGGACAAACAATTGTTTAATATTTTATAATTTTGAATTTATTTAAAACCTCTTTTAGATGTATAACAGTAGTCTGCTAAACAATTCATTACCTTGTCTACAAAGTGTGAAGAGGTTTGGTGGTGGAAGGTGGCGGAGAGGTCCTCACCTAAGATTTGGCCTGCACTTTCCAAAGCTGGTACACCCAGGGGCTTTGGTGAGTGGGCAGCATTATGAAGGAGATTAGCTCAAAAACTGATTTACAACATTAAAGCTTGGTCATATTTGTGTTAATTCATCTCAGGTTGTCCAATTGTCCCCATTTTAAATTTGCGGAGAGCATAGGGTTGCATAATTATGGCCAAAATGATAATTCCGATTATTTTGATCAATATTGAGATCACGATTATTTATCATGATTATTCATTGATTTTAGGGACAACATATTTTTATTGCACTTTCACATTTAAATAAACAGACCGCTGCTTTCACCTCCATGTTGTGCTACATTCCTGCTAATGTACAAATCTTTGCATCAAATTAGACTGGTCCTTAAAGTGCATCATCTTGTAGAAGCAAAATATAAATAAAATTCTACCCAAAATATAGGATAAGTAAAAATAAATATGCCATCAACCAAATGGAAATGTGCAATCAAATATAACAATATACAACCAAATGAAACCAATTCAGACGTATGCTGAAAAGGCAATAAGTGTTTACAGGAGGAGAGACGCAGACAAATCAACCAATAGAGCGGAGCATGTCATTTTGTACCGGAACCTGGAAGTTAGCATCACACTGGTTCCCTCGACAAAAACCCAATAGGATTTTCCAGTAGACTTTTGGATTATTGCAAAAAATAATCTCTGTGATCAACAAAAGTTTACAATACTACCACATTTTGTGCATCAAGATAATTTTCACAAATTAACACAACTTTTATGAAGTTTGAAGCCTAACTACAATGGCCAGAAATAAACTGCTGAGCGTATGCTATAAATGAACTATACCACGGTCACTCGACTTCAACGTCACTGTCACCAAGCTTCTGACAACTTTTCCAAACTTGATTTAAAATATTTTCCATAATACGAATTTATCATGTTTTTTGGGGTGGAATTGTGCACAGCATACCTGAACCAATTTTCAGGGCTCTACGGTAACAATTTCTTTTAGGAGCACTTGTGCTTCTAATTGCAAAAATTTAGGAGCACAGTCAAAAATTTTGGAGCACGGTTGAAGTTGAGTTTTTTTTTTTGTTTGTTTTTTTTTTTTTTTTAGAGATGGTAATATTAATGTGCAACAATATGACACACAAGTAGACATGAGAAAACTTGAGCTGGTCAGTTATGACAGAACTTAGGAACATAGTGTGAGCCATGACACATTAATTTACCTTCTGATAAACTAAATGTAATATTTTCAGTTAATTTTACAGACTGTATGCAAAAAACAACAACTGTTAACCTGTTCCACCTTGTAAACAAATACAATAAACCTCAATGTTCAGTTTTTTAAGTCTGCTCCTCTTAAATATATTTAAAACTACACTATTAGACATTTTCCGCTGTCATGGTTCTGGGCTGGAGTCAGTTCTTGAACTGCTCTGCATATATTGTGTATATATCTGAATAATCTCATATAGGATTTGAATGGGTGAGTTCATTTACCAGTCAGATGCAAAGCGCTTTACTTTAATGGTGATCATTACTGATGCTCAGATCAGGATCTTTACGCCCGAAACCGATCCAGATACCAATCTTTTTTTTTGTTTGTTTGTTTAAGCTTTAATCAGAAGGTCTATCATAAACTGTTAAATGTAAGCTCTCTACTCATGGGCACTGTTAATTGAATTAAAAATAATAGCAATGAGGAATACTGTTGGTTAATTGATAAATAAACAAGTATAAAATATTTATTTTTAAATATCATAAACAATAAAGAGTCCTAATTAAAAGTAGACTAACACAAAAATTATCATGGCACCTCACCTCTGGAAGAAATATCCCTGGACATGGTCTCTGGATTCCCCCTTGATTACATGCACCTTGTGTGCCTTGGAGTCATGAGGTGGCTTCTCCACTTGTGGCTTTGGCTGGGTCCTCTCACTTGCAGGCTGTCAGGATTCCAAGTCACTGTGCTGACAGAAAGGTTAGTTGGCCCCCAGAAAAATGTTCCCATGCAATTTGCACGCAAACCAAGGTCACTGAGGGAAATAGATAGATGGAAGGCAACCAAGTTTAGACAGTTTTTATTGTACAAAGGCCCTGTTATGCTAAAAGATCTACTCAGCACAGAGGTGTACAAAAACTTTCTGCTGTTTCTTGTGGGAATTTTCAACTTGAGCAATAACAGCCTAATTAGAGATCATATTGACTATGCCAATGATATTCTGCGACTTTTTGTCACTCAGAAAACTGCATACAGTTGGCCCTCTATCCAAATATTTTCATGGAGCGTCATAGTACAAAGAAATAAATACATGCTCTTACACTCTGAAACTGGACCACTAAAGTTTTGTTTACATTGGCGGTAAAGTTGCAAAGCTGCAAAATATAATTTCAGTGAGGGATGAAATTTATGTAGCCTACACTACCTTCAACAATCATGAACTTTTTTTTTTTTTTTACTAAACCCTCTGCACTTGATGTAGTTGATGACCTCTCAAGAACAACCAATTTGTTGAGAAAAAAGTTTGAAAACATTGAGGGGAAAGCTTTCTTAGTTCCTTATGACTGTTATTTTGTCTCAGTTCCTCTTTTACACACAATAAATATTCTTTTTCCTTTTTTTTATTTTTATTTATTTTATTTTATTTATTTATTTTTTACAAATTTATGTGTTTTCTGTTTTGTTACATATATTATGTGTATTTGAATCATGCATATGAACAACAGAAATTTAATGTGTCTTTAAACATTATGGGGCTCTAGGTTGTTTTTGTACCTGATTGTGGAGTTTGTGGGAGAAGGGACAACTGGACCTATAGCAAAGGTCCAGTTGTAAAATCAATCATACATGACATCCCATGGCTTAATGCTTGCATGACTTAAATTCACACAGTTAGTTTCTTTCAACATTTTTGACTACATTTCCAAAAAATGGAAAAAGGCATGCTATACTTCTGACATCTCAGAATCAGAAATGCCTGGAAAAAAAATTCACAAGTAAGTTGTCAATGGATATTTTACTTTGAGAATAGATACACTGAAATGTAATTTGTTTTAAAAAAACAAGAGCAATATTCTTAGTCTTCTGAAGCCATACATTAAGACTATGTGAGTAACAAAGATAATTTTAAGTTATTTACTTAATCTTGAATTCAGCCCTAGCTTTCACATCTCATTCACACTTTGAAACTAGGTACATTTAGTTTCTAATGTGTTATCAATTGTGCTGTTCCTCTTGCAACATGCAAAGAAAGAATCATGCCAGATTTAAACAAGAAGAGGTTTTATAAAGTTATTGAATGGAGTCAGAAGTAGTATGGACCCTTTTTGGAGCTTGACTGCCATTGTTGCAAAACATAATGGCTTGGAGCAATGTTAGGGGGAAGAAATTACATTTTAATAATTTTTTGTTGGGTAAATTTTTTCTTTCAGTTGACAAACAGGGCGATGTTATTACTTATTTAATCCTGCTTTGTAAAATAATCGAATACCCTGATTTTGCTCTTAGAAAATACTCATCGGATTATGAGTCTCATGATACCCCTCACAAAAAAAGAAAATTATTAATAGAGAAAAAGTTCCACCTGCACCAAAAGCCCTGCCTGCACCAAAAGCCCCACCTGCACCAAAAGCCCCACCTGCACCAAAAGCCCCACCTGCACACATCAAGACAAAAGGTAAAAATACAACAAAACCAGTTAAATGACTGCTAGATGTAAGTGTGTGTAACTGTTGAGTGCTTTTTTTTCAGGTCCTGTTGTAAGACCCCTGCTTACATCAAGTTGAGCAGGGAAATCTTTCAGCAATTGTGAGTTTAAATTTATAAAACTGATATTTCTGGACGTTTTAAGAACTTTAATGCTCCTTACCCATGGTAAAATCAATGTAATGCACAGGCTCTTGTGACTTGTGGCTTTAAAAACATTTTTTCCTTTTTCAACTTCAGCCAATTCTATTGTTATTTTAACAGTTTGGAGAAAACATACAGTCATGGCCAAAAGTTTGCGATCACTATACATGTGTTCATGAAAACGGCTATAGAGCATGCCAACAACAACAACAACAACAACAACAACAACAACGAAATCCAGTAAATATTATTTATTGCTTGTTTAACGCGTTGTTCACATACCGCTGTCAGTTCTTAGTACTTGCAGTGAAACCCCTTGTTTCTTATAACCGTCTCAATGCACCAAGGCATCAACCTAGCTAGTTTCTTGCAAAAGTCTGGCGTTATCTCATGCACCCAGACTTCTTTGATGCATTTGATCAAGTCAGTTTCAGAACTTGCATTGCGCTCAGACACCTTCTGCTTTATTACTGTCCATACATTCTCGATGATGTTCAAGTGTGGACTACTTCCTGGCCATGGTTCCAACAGCAGAATGTGGTTCTTGGTTAACCAGGATTTGACAGCCTTTGTGCCATGACATGGCACACCATCCTGTTGGAAGTGGCTGATATTGTGAATGTTGATGAAATTTGACAGCTTCTCTTTCAATATGTTCCAATACACTCTTCTGTTAATTGTTGTGTTCTTTGGCATAATCCACAGTCCTGCACGCCCAGAACCGGATACTGCTCCCCAAACCATAACTTTCGGTGCCTGTTTCACTGTTGGTATAACGTACTTTGGGTTATGCCTTTGCTTTGGTGGCCTTCTCACGTGCCGACAAAAACTGTAGAACTGAGTAAAGGTGCTTTTGTCTGAAAACATTACACGCTCCAACTGTTCTGGGCTCCAATGTTTGTATTTGCGACAGAAAATCAGACGATCTTTGATGTTCTTTGCAGAAAGTTTTGGTTTCCGTGCTGGCCGATACGATTTAATTATTTTTTTGCCAATTTCCCTACTAGACATCTGCTGTTTGTGCAAAATGAAGATTTGCGCACGCTTCTCTGACGACAATTCCTTTCCTCGAACCATGATCAAATCTACAAACAAGAAAGCGATAACAGAGAGTCATTAAAAGCAGTATTCAGCGTGCATGTGCACTACCCACGTCAATGTTTGTCAATTATCGCTCATTCGGCATAAAATTACAACAGCATTTCAAATTGCAAGATCAGTAAAACAAAAAGAAATCACATGAGACCAACTCACCTTGCAAGCTTTGTTACAGCGAAAAACTATAAATTATCATTTAAAAAAACAGAACTTCACAACTTTCACAACAGACTCCACGACTACCACGCAATATTTGGTGAAAGAAGCACAAACGGACACAAAATAGTCCAATAGCTAGCCCAAACAGAGCTAAACCTAATTAACTGGAAAAATTGAATGAAATTGTTGGTGATCGCAAACTTTTGGCCATGACTGTATTATCACATTAATAACTCAACTTTTTTACATACTAAACATGAACCATATCAAACATTTGATTGCTAATTAGAGGCAACAGCACTCTCAAGCTTTAGTAATGCTTTGTGTAGTAAAAAGAAATCTTGTTTTGATGGAGGCGGACATCACATATCTACATAGCAATTCTTTCAACAGCATTGGTTCATCAACACCAAAGGGCCATGGAAGAGCCACAGCAGGCCTGCTTTCAGACTTTCCCCAGCTGTCCAGGAAACTGGCTCTACATGAATACTGTAACCACATGTAAAAGTTGTAACCACACAGCATTTGCAGGATATTTTTGGCTTCTTCAACCTGCACTGGCCCTGGTAGCTCACAAACTTAAACTATGAACTTAATTAAGCTATCTGACTTGTATTTTTAGAGAAATAACATAGCAGAACTCACAGAGGCTGGATTCAGAAGAAGCAGGTTTATTTAGCAATCAGCAAGACAGCAAAATGAACTGAGCTGGGACCAGGGGTATACTTCACACAAAAATGTAACATGCACCAAAGTACGGTGGTTTACAATGTTTCTTATATACAATCCAGGCATACATGTACATTTGAGTGTGTCCTTATCCCAGTTTTGCACACCTTTCCCAGTTACTTAGTTTCCCTCTATTTTCTAACGGGCCCCGAGTTTATTAGTTACTGCAGCTGTAGATTTTTACCTGTATCTCCTTTCTCCCTCACGCGGACGTCATCAATGGCGTCATAGCACTAAAGGGCTAAATAAAATATATTTTTATTCCTTATGTTACTATTGAGGCCTTTTACTACTGACTGGCGTGAAGGCTTTACCCCTACATTTCTCATGGGTAAGTGTGGTCCTTCCTTAACTATTCCTATGCAATGGCCATTCTTATCTTTTTTTCTGCTGTGTTCTGAGCAGGTGCTTCATATATGTTTTATATGGTTTAATGTCTTTAAATGTTCTCCTGCATCTAGATGTACGATCCAAAATCATCAATCCTGGTTCTTCTAGGCAGAACCCTTGGCCTCCCATTAAGAAGATAGAGGCTTCTTCCCAAACTCGCTTCACCGGGGCTCTTCTTAAAAAGAAGACGGTAGATGTATCTACTCAAACACGCCTTACAGTGTCTCCTTTCAGGAAAAGGTGAACTGATGCATCGACACAGACAATTCCTTCTATAAAGAAGAGAAGACTGTGCCTTTCATAAAGAAGACATATGCGGATGCATCTGCTTGGACGCATTATCGAGTGTCATGTGGTACACAGACCCCCCCCCCCCCCCAGTATCCCTCTGCTTCTAAATGTACCCAGGCTACCCAGATCTCCTGGACAGTGAACAGAAAAACTATGTTTCCCCCAAGATCTTATGTAAAACCCATTGTTTTTAAAAAGTAATACTTTCATGTATTTTATTAATTACACAAACCCTGTTTTCAAAACTAATTTCTGTGTGAGTGTGTGGGTGTGTCTACTTTGCATACACATGGGCCTTTCTTATCTTACTCATACAGACTACTCGGGTCCCCGTGACACTAAATTTCATCAGTTATTTAACATGTCCAGATGAGTTTTTTTAATTTCTATATTTTTATTCTAATATCTCTACATCATTTAATCTAATATTTCTATATAATTTTCCAACACATTTATGCCAACTCAAAAGTGAGTGTCAATGGAGACTAAGAATTAACTAATATATTACAGTATATACATTATTAATTACTTTATTGGAATTGGAAAAATGTGTTTGAAATAAAAATATGATCAGAATATCAACTTACATAAAATAAACCTCAGCTTTAATTGTTAGCCAGGGATAGCCAGTTTTTCACATCGTGAAGGAGGTGGCGTTTTCATACCCGGAGCTCTCTACAGCCCTTCGGGAGGATAAGTACGCCTGAGAGGTGACTCGTGTCATGTGCCGTGCCCCGATATAACTCTTCACAAGGCATCAGAGGTCCTCCATGACCTTGTGGAAATGGTTCCTAAATTAACACAAATCAAGGCATACAGCAGTGGGTTGAAGCAGCAGTGCAGGTAGGCCAGGCTTTCAGTGAGGATCAGGAGCAGCTGTGTGGTGCTAGGTTTAATTTATTTTGCCCAGGCATGACAATTCAAATTTGTTTCCCTGCTTCATTGCCTGCTTTAAAATGGTCTCTTAATGCTCATCGTATAATACCCAGCATTATGAGAGCATCCGCTGCATCATACCACCATCAATCTAATGCCATCTAACTTGCCCTACCGCCGTCTAACTCCACCTGCCTCCTGAAAGGAAAAATCAATGGATCTAGAGGCCTGTACAGGGAACAGACCCACGATGTTGGTGTTATTAGCACCACGCTGTAACCATCTGAGCCAATCAGCCACAAGGTTGTATCAAGCCTTGTTTATACTTTCGCCTGGCTCCGCACCACGAACTTCCGCTGACTGCGCGCTCAGCTCCCCAAATGGACAAGACGTTTATATTTGATGCGCTAGTCCTTGTAATATTATTTGAAACCAAAGGGGGCTACTCGGAGTAATCGTCTGATCAACCAACCAGACCTGGCTCCGCACCACGAGCCTCGACAGACTGCGCGCACAAATGGACTGCGCAGCTCCCCAAACAGACGAGGCATTTATACTTGACGCGCTCGTCTATGTAATATTCTTTGAAGCGTCAAGTCGGAGTAATCGTAATCGTCATTCGAAGTAATCATCCTATAAACCAACAGGAAGTAGCAAAGAGAAGAAGACATACATCGACATCGAATTCCGCTTGCCGCCATATACCGAGGTTTAATCACCGTCTTATAGTGTAGTGACTGGGTTTATTTGTGAAGATACTGATGAATGAAAACGTGCAACCCAAAAGAAAACCTTTCAGTTTGAGCTTTATTTTATATAGCTTTATTCTTTCAACTTTATGTACAAAAGCAAATAGAAATAACTATATTTTTTAAACAATTTCATGAATTTTGCGCCATCTGGCTTTCTCTATGGTTCCCTACTGCCGTCTAACTCCACCTGCCACCTGAAAGAAAAAAAATTGAAAGGAAGCAATGAGCCACAAATCGTAGAGGTTTGAAATGGCCGTGCCTTGCACAAATCGGCGTTTTCTCGGCTACTGCTGAGGAGGTTGTCCAGTATCGGGTTCGCATGTCAGTGAAATAGTCCTGAGAACTTGTCGGAGGATCAAAGCATCTCGTGGCCCGTACGGGGATCGAACCCGCGACCTTGGCGTTATTAGCACCACGCTCTAACCATCTGAGCTAACCGGCCAGTCATTTGCGCTAAGAATTTCGCCTGGCTCCGTAGCGCGAGCTAGGAAGGAGCTAAGCGAAGAAGGTATTCATCGACATCGAACTCCACCTGCCGCCATATACCGCCAACCTACCGCCATATAGCGCAAACCTACCACCGGCTAACTCCACCTGCCACCTGAAAGAAAAAAATAAACGTAACAGTAACAATGAGCCACGCGCTCGTCCTTGTGAAATTCTTTGAAACCAACCAAGCCTGTAAAATCAAGGCGCTATTAATAGTATGGGGGCGAGGGAATCTCCTCAACCACCACCACCATCTGGATGATGGACTAAAACCCACAGTAGGAAAAAAGAGCAAATAATCATATAAGAATCATAAGAAATCCAGAAAACTTTGAGATTATCACTTGTCACCTTACAGGAAAATAAAGCTATGAATATGAGAACATGTATTAAACTAAATTGATCAACCACTGTTTTTTTTATTTCATTCATTTCATTAACATTTTTGATTAAACATTGACCTTTACTTTCATTGAATAGACTTATTATTTATTGTAGGCTGATTTTTATCAATGTTAACAATTACCGCAGACGTTAGCAAAAAGTGGGTGTTTCCTGCAAATGTCATTTCTCACAAAATCAGGTGATAAGGTTGGCCCAGCAATGCAACTATCTCTTTATCTATAGAGACAAAAGAAGGATATTACAGAATGATCACTCTGAATGGCCGCCCATCCATGTAAATATCTCTATTTGTAAAGACAAAAGAATGAGGTTTAATCACCGTCTTATAGTGTAGTGACTGGGTTTATTTGTGAAGATACTGATGAATGAAAACATGGTGCAACCCAAAAGAAAACCTTTCAGCTTGAGCTTTATTTTATATAGCTTTATTCTTTCAACTTTATGTACAAAAGCAAATAGAAATAACTATATATTTTTAAACAATTTCATGAATTTTGCGCCATCTGGCTTTCTCTATGGTTCCCTACTGCCGTCTAACTCCACCTGCCACCTGAAAGAAAAAAAATAATAAATTGAAAGGAAGCAATGAGCCACAAACCGTAGAGGCTTGAAATGGCGGTGCCTTGCACAAATCAGTGTTGTCTCGGCTACTGTTGAGTAGGTAGTCCAGTACCATGTTTGCATGTCAGTAACAATCCTGAGAATTTGTCAGAGGATCAAAGCATCTCATGGCCCATACAGGGATCGAACCCACGATTATGAGCACCACACTCTAACCATCTGACCTAACCGGCCAGTCATTTGCGCTAAGACTTTCGCCTGGCTCCGTACCGCGAGCTAGGAAGGAGCTAAGAGAAGAAGACATTCCTCGACATCGAACTCCACCTGCCGCTATATACTGCCATATACCGCCAACCTACCGCCATATAGCTCAAACCTACCGCCGGCTAACTCCACCTGCCACCTGAAAGAAAAAATAAACGTAACAGTAACAATGAGCCACGCGCTCATCCTTGTAAAATTCTTTGAAACCAAATGGGGCCGACTCGGAGTAATCGTCATATAAAGTAACAGGAAGTGACAAAGAGAAGAATTAGTTTGTCTGAATATCCGTAGCAGTGCTTGCATACAAGGCAGCTCGCGTGGATTAGCTGAATGTTGAGGAATTGTTGTGTTTGTTAGTGAACAACTATTAATCATAATAATTCCTTACACTTATGTAGCGCGTTTCTAGACACTCAAAGCGCTTTACATAGCATGGGCCCCTTTCGTTTCAAAGACTATTACATGGACGAACGCATCAATCGTCCTATAAATCAACAGGAAGTAGCTAAGAGAAGAAGACATTCATCGACATCGAACTCCACCTGCCGCCATATACCGCCAACCTACCGCCCTCTAACTCCACCTGCCACCTGAAAGAAATAAAAAGGAAAAAAAGAAAAAAAAAATTAACCGGAGCAATGAGCCACAAACCATATAGGCTTGATAATGTGTTGCCTTTGTTTTCTCTGCTATTGCTGATTTGGTACTCCAGGACCAGAGTTGCAAACTGTGCAGATACGCCAGTGAATAGCAAATCAGTCCTGAGAATTAGAACGAAGGTCAAACTCATATGTGAAACCTAACTAATTAGCCAGCTGACTAACCACCATCCAACTGCGTAACCTAGCTAACTAGCTAATAAACTACCCAGTGTGTTGTACTGTAACTAACTAGTTTCCTAATTTTAGACAATCGTTAATGACAGCTGTGTTAATGACAGCAACACTAATGTCCTTTGAAATGTTAGTTAAAGTGTTGAATATCTAGTTACCATTGAAGTTTACGTGAACGTGGATGATAAAAACACACTGTCTATAGACCTGCCATTACGAGATGTGGTAGAAAGAAACGGTTAAGTGAGTTGAGTTTCAAACAAACCGACTCAGCTGATTGAGTGCTCTGATGTAAATCAGAGATGATTGACAGGACAGGGACATTTCAGGGGCCAATCAGATTTCAGCTGGGGCCAGCCAGTGCCCCTCTAGCCGTAACCTTGGATCAGCCAGTGCTTGAAGGAAATGTCAAGTCTCTCAATTGGCCTAAAAATAACAATTAGATAACATTCTGCATAAAATAACCATTAGAGAATGTTCGTAGAGTGCAGACACCCTAAGCGTCCAGGCATTATAATTATTTTTTTCTGTTGTTTTCTTGTGATCTCGACGTAACAAGAAGACATTCATCATCCTGAAGTCAAAGGACTTTTTGAATGGGTTTTTTGGTTAAATGCCTGAAATAAGGTCTGTGGTTAACACAAGCTCAAGATATATATAATTAGTATTTATGCATTATTTTTATGGATACATAAAAAGCACCCAATTAAACTACAGTCCTAGATTAATAATAAGAACTCACTTTCACTGCACCTTGTGGTTTCTGTTACTCACTGCCTTTAGGAATATTATTTTACTTGTGTTTACTTTTGATCATAGTGTTTTAATTAGACATTACAGATCTTACTCGCGCTACACTCTGTATTAGCGTGTCTACACAGCGTGCGAGGAGCAACGCGGCCTCATTACTAACACATCACTTCCATTATAATAAACAACAGAATTTATACTGCAAGCGCGCAAATACAGCATATAATGACAATAAATTTAAATTAAACTAAACCTTTTAAGCAGCTTGCACCAGTTTCCCCTGCCCCTTACACACAGTGGAGCATTTTGGATATAAACATAAGTTTGTCCTCGTGCATCAGTTTGATTTCCACGGTGTTTAAAATGCTCCCCTGCTTTAGATGACTTGGAGGTTACACACTTTCTTCCTCAGTCACATGACGATTTCGCCTCCGTCTGATGAGGACTGAGGTCATGTTGGGAATAAAAGGTAACGCTGACAGAAAGTAAACTGAAGAAAGTCATTATTGGTGACGCTGGGTGTTTGCTAATGCCTGTGTATGACATCATGCGCCGTCGTGGCTTATACTTCCGGTTAATAAAAGAAAACAAAAATGCTAGTGTTACATTTGAGATGATATTACCGTTCTAAAATCCACACAGTAGACGGTAGTGTAGAGTGCATAGTGTGAGTGTACAGTACTTCATTTAGGCCATAACGTTAGTATTTCTGAACAGAAGTAACGTAGTGAGTAAACATGCCCCATGCCACGCACAAACCAACTAATCGATAATGAGATCGTTGACAATGATTTTCATAATCGATTATTATCGATTTTTATCGATTAGTTGTTGCAGCTCTTCATAAAATACATCAGTAATACCCCACTCAGGATTTTTTTAAAAAGCTTTTACGTGTCTTGAAAAAGGCAGTTGCTAACAAGCAGCTAAACAGAACTACAGAGGTTGTCGGGGACATTAAACGTCATCACGCTGAACAGGAAAACTTATCTACTACAGTCTTGTATTTATTCTCGCGCTCCTGCAACTCAACCTTTCCAACTTGTAGATGTAGCGATTTATAGTATTTTCCAGTTGTATTGTGTTTTTTTAAATAATTATTAACAGAGTTGTCTGAAGCTTAGTGGTGGTGACATTCAAGTCATGCGAGCGTGGTGTAGTTCGTTTATAGCCTAACATTAGCTTTTTACTTCTGGCAAGTGAATAGGCTTCAAAATCTTATGAATCTTATCTGAATGAACAAAACATGTGAGAATCTTAACTTTTGTTGGTCACAGAGATTATTTTCTGCAATAATCCAAAAGCCAGTGGAAAAAAATCCTATTTGATTTTTGTCGAGGGAACCAGGGTGATACTAATTTCTGGGGTGGCCTACAAAAAGACCTCATCCCTGCAGGATTGATGACTTCCACATTAGTGTCCAAAATTTGAGAAGGGGCACATCCCTCTCTCTTAATGTGAAGATAAAGTCCATCTCTACAATGGGGAATTATTACATTTTATGATGGCGAAGATGCCAACGTGCATGTAACATCAGTCCTATGCACAAAGTGTGAGATTTTCTCGGGATAAAATTACATCATGAGAAAACAGTTATTGTTTATGTCGAGATCATGAGAAAACAACAGAAAAACAATTAATAAAGCATGACCGCTTAGGGCTTCCGTAGTACAGTTCTCTTTAGGTTGTTACTAAAAAAAATAAAATAAATAAACTCCCTGCAAGGTTTTGGGAAGGTTAGTTTTTGGTTACAAAAATAAAACCTAAAAATAACCATTAGAGGACGTTCTGTACGGGTTCTCTTTAGGTTGTTACAAAAAAAGAACCAACAGAGAATGTTCTCTGTCATTATTATTTGGTTCCCAAAAAAAATAACCAAACAGGAACCATATGCTAACTTTAGGAGAACATTGTAGGTTTGCTGTGTAAGTAGTACTCAGTAGATCACGTTTTGTAAAAAACAATACACAACCAGCACACCAGCATTTTCATGAGTAATCTAACTAATGACCTCCCTAAATTAACAAATCACTTCAAAAAGCTTTCACTAATGATGACTAAATCACATTATTTGTGGCAGAATACCAAATTAGAAGAGATAAGCAAGCATTCTTTTAGCAGTTAGCAAGCTAACGTTATCGATCAAATCTGTGCCAAGTAAATTTGGTCTGGAAAACGGGATGTCCTCATTCAACTACATACAAATCCACATACTACTCCTTAACACAGTGATAAGCGTTACCTTGGTAGTTACCTCTTCTCAGCTACAATGTTGTGTTATGAATTAACGTCTGACTGCAAGTCAAGGTTTCCACTGGGAAAAGTGAAGGGAGGAGGAGCACAGCGAGAACGAAGAGGTATATGATTGAAGAAGATGTGCAGGATATTTTCGCTTCAGCTGACATTACAATCAATATTCATGTTTTAAATAATTCAAATGATGTAAAAGATAATGTGCAATGAATAGGAAAGGCTATTTTCAGACATATCTACTGTTATATCAGAAAATTTTACAGGGGCACAGCAGCATTTTATTTTGAAAAGTTTAAAAATATTTTCGGTTCATTATGAAACTAGGTAATTCAACTAGGTAACAGCCTATGTAATTAATTGGAAACACTGTGGTAGCAGCAGAATGAATACATAGTCTATAGAAACAGTCTTCCAATTTACAGAAAAATGCATCCAATCTAATTGGGAGGAACTTCATAATGCAGCAAGACAATGACCTAAAAGCACTGCAAACACAACAAAGGACTTCAGCAGGAGGAAAAAGTGGAAGTACAAGCCTGGAAAAGCAACAGAAAAGAAAAATGCAGCAGTTTGGTGATTTCAGTGGGTTACTGGCTTGATGCAGTTATTGCAATCAAGGGATATGCAACCAAATATTTACTTTATATTCTTATTTAAATATTTAAGTAATTTAATTTAATTTACTTTAAGACTTTCTGTTCCTATACTCTCTCACGTAAAAATTTGGTGGTCTGAAACCAAAGGTGCCATGTTTTAAGTTGTTTAACACATCTAGATGTAAATATTAGAAAATGATAAATGAAATTCTGAACTATGGTCTCATATTCATCTTTTGATCTCAAACCCAAATGTCTTCAAGGAAGACATTCTTCCTTGAACAATTCTTGAACAATTCTTCCTTGAAGAATTGTTCTTGCTGTTCCAATACTTTCAGAGGGGACTGTATATACATACATGCATACCTGGTATACTCAGAAGATGCTGGAAAAATAACAATTTCAGTGTTGCCACTACAAAAAAAAAAATTCTTGAATATATTCAGATTTATCTAGTATAAATATATAAACCAAATATGTATTAAGCCCTTTTTTTTTTTTTTTTTTTTTTTTACTAATTTCAGACTGGAAATGGTCAACAATAGTTTTGGAAATGCATCTGTTAATGAAACATACTGTATCTTCATATATGTATTTATCCATGTAATGCATCTATTAATGTATATTAATGAAACATGTATTTACTAAAACAATCAAACCTTTATCAGTTAAATTAGTGAAACCCACAAAAGTTAAATCCAAAAAATTATACCACCTTAATGGATAACATACCACTTTGTTTTATTCCACATTTAAACACAGTTAACTAGCAGTACAATAGATATATTTAATAGATTTCATGTAGAGTCATGTATAACAAAGTGGTAGAGAGGAAAGCTTTATAAATTCAAGATTGCAGCTGAAATCATGTTATTAAGTAACATTGAAAGGCATACATGAAAATTAAGCTATCACAGGATTTCCATCACATGCAAGCAGTCATAGAGGTCACTTCAGTCGAACAGGATAACCACTTACTGAGCTCATAAGAGGGTGCTCAGTAAGTCTAGTTCAGAATATTAATATCAGAATGAGTATTTTAACTATTTAACATTATTTTGGACTAACATTTATGTATATAGATATAGATAGAGAGAGAAAGAGAGAGAGAGAAAGAGAGAGCGATACACACAGTGCAGATGTATGTATTAAAACACACAGTCTATGTAGTAAAACTTTTCAGATAAAACATGCTATTTAGGCTGCTGTCTGTGAGACAAAGCGGATCCTCTGAGAGTACAGTAAGTCGATGAAGTAGAGCACCAGGTTGGCAAACGTGAACACTGCCACCACCAGCTTGCTGTCCCATGGGCATTTTCCCTGGGGGCAATCATCTGGTCGCCCAGGAGAGCCATACTTCTTATCAAAACTGAAGACAGGCCACACCACAGCAGCACTCATGTACAGCAGGAATGCCAGGAAGGTGTATGTAATTACAAAGCGATCAAAGGGCAGCCTCAGAACTACAGTCCTGCCTGAGACAGTCAGGACCACCACCACCACTGTGATGGCAAAGCATAGACTGTAGACCACTACACAGTACTGCGTGGGAATGTGGCGATGGTACTCACTGTCGTTTGCCAAAGCACCAAAGATGATGCAAGCAATGAAGGCCTGAACTACCTTGAGCAGGCCTGACATGGTGGCCATGTAACCCACCACGTGGCCTGGCTTGGCCCGTGTAAGGAGGACCTCGGCACCATAGGCAAAAGAACAGATGCTGGAGCACACGGTAACAGCAATGCGGTAATTGCGCACTTCACAGTCTTTGGCCAGGCAATCATTGCTGAGGAAGTACACAGGGTACACAACAGAAGCTGTGATGTACATTAATGTGGCAAGCATGGCAAAGGCCACAGTGAAATTGTCCCAGGAGATAGGCACACAGCCATGCAGGCGAACCACATCGAGCACGAAGATCATTAATGTCATGGCGAAACAGAAGCACCACACGAACATGCAGAAGGTACCATAGGTGGCACTGAAGCCTGCGCTGTGGGCCACCAAAGCCATGGTGGTGCAGCCCAGTATCAGTTGGCACATGCGAGCCATACCCAGTACAGACAGCACTGCCTCTCGGTTCAGGTAGTGGCCTCCATATGGATCCATGAGCAGATCCTTGTGGTGCAGTCTGGATGGATTTAAACAGCTCTTCTTGTAGACTCAGAGTTACTGTGCCTCCACAGCCTCGCCCTCTGTCCAGCTTTTTTTAGATGCCCTTTAATTACCAATCTCCTTCAGTGCTTTCCTGCCACACTTTGTGATCTGGTGTGTAGGATCAGATTTTTAGTTCTTGTATTGTGTTTGCCTCTAAACATGAGTAATTTTTTTTCATAGGTCTTACAAATAACTTTATAATATTAAATTGATATGTAAAATTGTCATTCTCGTCAATATATTAAGTACCTTTGACTATATATTGATATAAGTGAAAGTAACATTCATGATGTTCACCAAATTTATGCTAAGTAAATTACCCTTGGTGTGTGTGTGTGTATATATATATATATATATACACATATATATATACACATTTATATATATATATATAAAAGCTTCACCTGCCAACTTAAAGGTCTTGCCAATGTAGTTCCCTTTAAAATAAAGAAGATTGCAGAAGTTTCTTATCCATGCCATAGAAGAACTCCAAAAACTGGATAAGTGCCTTTCAAAAATGTTAGGAAGATAGAAGAAAATGTCAACTTTTTCCCAGCCTTGTTTCTGTGTCCTTCTTTCTCCGTCAAACTTTCCCACTTGAACTGCTATGAAAAGTAGACAACTGTTGTACCGAGTTGTACCACACCAGCTCTATAAATAGGACCATATGTCTGTGTCAGGCAAATTTGTATGTAGTTATCCTAGGGTGGGGACCTGGTCTGTGTAGAGACTAGACATTTATGTCTCCCAGAGGAGGAACTTCCCTCACATAGAAACATATACAACCTTTTATTATTTTTGTGATACTTCACAGATTTCAACTTGGTATAATTTAAAGAGGTGTCCTAGTAGGCACATCAGAAAGTAAATGTGCCTGAAAGCAGAAAATCTTCAGCTTTATATTTTCAACTCGTTTGTCTGAATTGAAAGGAGTATATACAGGAAAAGGGCAGAAAACTGGAACTACACAATGGATATAAACATGTCCCACCATACCAATACCACTTTGCAGATGGATTTCAACACTAGCCATTCATATATGATTAAAGAGAAGTTGGTCTCACAAACCTTTACTTTGGCGTCCAAGTTTCATTTAAAAAAAGTCACATGCATTTCACATATAATTATGTGAGTAATATATGATCCCATGTGGAAAGCATATGTAGTTGCATTTCACCATGTTATGTGCTAGGTTGATACTATTTTCTTCACATTATTTTTCTTTGCAAGGATATTTCTTACATCACAATGCCATCTACAGTGCCTTCCACTAATATTGGCACCCTTGGTAAATATGAGCAATGAAGGCTGTGAAAATTGTCTATTGTTTAACCTTTTCAACTTTTGTTCAATAAATTCACAAAAATACTCTGCTCTCATGGATATCAAACAATTGCCAACAACACAGGTTTAACCAAAAGATATATTTGTTAAATATAGGTGTGCCACAATTATTGGCACCCTTATGAAATCATATGAGAAAAATATATTTTCCCAATGATCTTTAAAAAAAATTTTTAGTACAGCTGGGTGATTAGGAACAGGAAATTGTTCAACCATGACTTCCTTTCCACAGGGGTATAAATATGAGGTAACACACAGGACAAATTCCCTTAGACATACATAACAAATGGGTAAGAGCAAGGAATATAGCTGTGATGTGATCAATTGGTTGTTGAGCTTCACAAAATGGGAAGTGGCTATAAGAAAATAGCACAAGCATTGAAAATGCCCATTTCCAAGTTCAGAGCAATAATTAAGAAGTTCCACTCAACTGGAAATATTATGAATCAACCTGGAATTGGATGTGTCTATATTGTCTCAATGCACTGTGAAGAGGATGGTTCAAGTGACCAAAAAATCTCCAAGGATCACAGCTGGAGAATTGCAGAAGTTAATTGCGTCTTGGGGTCAGAAAGTCTCCAAAACTACAATCCGAAGTCACCTACATCACCACAAGTTGTATGGAAGGGTTTGAAGAAAAAATCCTCTACTCTCATCCAAAAACAAACTCAAACATCTTCAATTTGCCAGACACTACTGGAACTTCAAATGGGACTGGGTTCTATGTTCAGATGAAACCAAAATAGAGCTTGTGGCAATAAACATTAGAGGTGGTTTTGGCACATACAGAGAGGTAGCCATATGGAAAAGTACCTCAGTCCCACAATTAAATAAGGTGGTGTGTCTAATGTTTTCAGGCTGTTTTTCTGCCAGAGAACCTGGACATTTTGTTTTCTGCTTCTTTCAGACCACCAACATATAAACAAACTTACAAAAGTGAGGCAACTTAGCAAATTTTAGCTAGCACGTTAGTCTACAACTGAGCCACAACACAAACCTCAGCATTTGAACAGTCAATAGCAGATACTTCATAAAATAATCAAACACACTTACAGGTTCTGATTCAGAAGCACAAGATTGTCTGAGCAAAGTGGGAATCGCCCCACTTTTCAGGAGTAACCTTTGTGTATAGCCTGCTTTGTACTCACCTAGGTTCAGGAAGCTGTCCTCCGTAAAATGCGCTGTGCACAAGCAAACGCTTGGGTTGTACTGCTCAGGAACAGTGTCACAAATAAACAGTAATCACTGATTTCTTCCATTTTTGGAAGGCTAAACAAAGGTTTTGCTTTTGCACAGAAACACACAGCATCTTTGTGACATGGCGCCTGAATTCACTGAAGCCTTGCTTTCTTTCTCTGTGGCTGCCTTTGGGCAGGATTATGCTAATAGTGCTTTCTGTGACGTAGAGCAATTACAGAAGTAAATATGGACTTTGAACGACGTGTTTCGGGCAGGTCTGGAGCAGGGCTCTCTATTAGATAGAATAAATCCCTTTGGGGGAAAAAAGAGTTTTGGGACTTTGCAGACCTTATGCATGCACAAACAGGTACATTACACTCCCAAACAGAAGAAAAACATGAAAAATCATGTTACGACCCCCTTAATTTTAGTGGTAGTAATATTTGCTTGCATCAATCTAAATTATTTGCTAATTATTCATCTTCTCTCACAGTTGCAAGCGAATTACTAAGTTATATGTGGTAACCTCCTAGTGATGGTAACCAATACTTGTTTACATAATCTGATTTGCATCATTTGTCATTTAACTGCTGCATGTGGTAATTCTCTACAATCTCCTGCTTTTTAGGGTTATAAATGTAGCAGTACAAAGAATGCAGTTTGGCACTATCTCGTAGATCTTAGTAGGTAATAGAGAATTTAAGATGAATGGCATATACCTCAACCCTGGCCCAAAGCTAAAAGGAATTATCACGAAATGATGAAATACACAAAATATCCAAAAGACTACCAGTGTGAAGAACTAGCAGCAGCTTTGACTAGGGCCCATCCTTGTTTTGGGCAGGTTGGGTCCAAGACAGGATTTTTGGGAAGGGAAACAGTCACTTAAATATAATATGCAAAACTATAGCATAAAGCTCAGGCACTTAAGACATCTGTATTGTGAAATATTTTTCTTATTTTCCATGATTATATAATTTAATACCATTGAATACACACGTCACTTAACCCTACAGTTTACTCCCCAAAAAACACATGCACACACCAGATAAGGTTAATATACACACACATCTTTATTACGTATCTGCATTTGTATTTGTCGAGGTCTTTGTGTGGTTAACGGTCTTATAGTGCCTTCCCAGTGCAGTCCACCGAGGCTACGGCAAGGGAGAGGGGCTAAACGTATGCAGCGGTTCGCGAATTCTCAAATACGGAAGTTTCCGCACTGCGCCTGCGCGATGACTCCGGCGGCTGGACTGTTCTAAGGGTTTATAAGGTTCTTAATAAATTAAGAACTAATTAATTAATGTAATAATTTAATTTAATTTAATTTAATATGTAATAATTTAAATAACTGAGGGTTATTTATAGTTACATTGACAGTAATTTCTGTCAAGAGTACACAATAAAAGATGCAAAATCAAACGGGTAATTTTTGACATTTCAAATGAAATAACGAGACACATACATATCCAGTCGAGTCTATTTTCGTTTATTTGTGATCACAGGGCTTCGCTAAACAATGTCCATTATGGCTTTTAGTCCAAAAGTGTGCACATTTGGAGACATATTAATGGATTCCCACGTTTACTTTACATTTCTTTAGGCAGAATAATCGTTTCTGTACAATTTCGACTAAATTATGCGATCTGATTAGCATGGTGTAGTAGCTTTCCATCTGTCTGGATACCGGGATAGACGACCATGACTAACAGACAAATGATTTGCTACAGATCCGTCAATCATATGCGTGCTCATAACTCCCACCTTCCGCATGACGAATATCCTGTATAAATAACAGACACATTTCTGCAGATGAAACATGAAACCAAGAAATACATGATTGACAGTATATCCTTTGTTTTAAATAAATAAATAAATATATAAGCATCCTTTATTATTTATTTATGAGAACTGCTAAGCAGATGTAGCATTTAGTTTAAGCTATAGATTTTTATTATCTTTTAATAAAATATTTTAT
Source organism: Ictalurus furcatus (assembly GCF_023375685.1). Classification (NCBI taxonomy): domain Eukaryota; kingdom Metazoa; phylum Chordata; class Actinopteri; order Siluriformes; family Ictaluridae; genus Ictalurus; species Ictalurus furcatus. The sequence goes on along the minus strand of NC_071256.1, from coordinate 13,648,724 downwards.
TTTATTATTGCTGCCTCATTGTATGATTAAAATCCACATTCAATCGAAATCAGAAGCAATTACAAACACACTTTCAGGGTTTTAAAATCAGTTTTGAGAAAAAAAAAATAGTATTAATCTCATAAACTGTACTGTTCCTTAAAAAACAAACAAACAAACAAACAAAAAACCCCAAAACAAACCAAACACAGGAATCCTGCAGGAATATTATGCAGATCCTACAGGATTTTCAGCTCATTTTCCTGTAGAAATATCTGCAGGAATTCTATGAAGGAAAATAATTAAATGCAGGAATGATACCCTGCAGGTCTATTTAACGAACACACACACACACACACACACACACACACACACACACACACACACACACACACACACACACACACACACACACACACACACACACACACACACACACACTTCCTGCAGGACTATTGTGCAGGACATTGTGACTACAGGGATATAAATAACTTCACAACAAAAGCAAAGTATTTTTATGAATGAATGAATGATTTGATTTACTGAAATTATGTCACATAATGAATTATGCAATCTGTAAAGTTTCCAAGCCGTTGCAATTCACACCTTTAAAAAATACAGAATAATAAAAAAAAAAATTGTAAATAAAAATATTAGCCGTGTAAGCAAGCTAACATTACGCTAACCGCTGTGTGTAGATTACAATTAGTCATGTTTAATAGTAAGCGAACTAACATTATGTTAACCGCTGTGTCTAGATAATAAAATTAGCCGTGTTTGCTAGTAAGCGAGCTAACAGAACAGTAATTTAGTATACCATAACGATTAAAGAAATTATTTAATAAAAGTGGGACTATACTGCTACAGCCACATGACGGTTGGTGACGGTTGAATGTGTGTCATCTTAGTGAATCGAATCTTTTCTCAAAAAAGATTCATTTACCTGCCCTTTCTGTAAACTGACTCATTGAATGACTCATTAATTTATACAACCAATTCATTAAAACATCGAGTCGTTTATGACTAAAATGTCTTATTATTCTAAAATGAGCATGCCTACATTATCTACTAAAAGACATCAGAAAGAATGTTTATGCAGCATGTTTTTCCCCACTCAGATAAGATCTACATTTTAAAAATGAATTTTGTTAACTACATAACCTGCAGATTTTTTTTTTTTTTTTCCATTTACAGGAAATAAGAAGTTCTCTAGCAGGATAGATTAAGTTCTTGGGAACTTTATTTTATTTCTGCAGTAGGTGTTCAGCAGTCCTTCAGGAATTATACAATCCTGCAGGATTTTTCCCTTATGCAGCAAGTGTGCTGGACATTCTTGTATGTTTCTATTGTAGAGAAGGCTCCCTTCTAAACCCTAATGGAATATCCTGCACAGTTTGTCAATGTGTCCTACAGGATTTCACCATTCCTGCGGGATACCAGCAAACATCCTGCAGAAAAACTTTAATCCTGCAAGATTCCTGTAGGATTCTTTTTTGTAAGGGGTGTAGCTTGATGCTAATTATAGCTATTAATAATGAGTCCTGAACAGTAAACTCTCACGTATCAGCTTTCTAAGGATACATTGGTTATTGCATAGTCAGAAGGACTCATGGCAGTATGACTAGTGCTTGAAGTGGGGGAAAAACAGTGCCAGTACTCCCCTTATTCATGTTTGCGTGTGTTCTTGCCATTATTGGCTAATCATTAAGTGCTACATTCTGAATTTCTACAGTGAATAAACGATACTAGGAGATATCACTGATGTTCACAACATAAATTTATTTACCCAAAAGGGACAAGCACTTGTCAAACTATTAACTTTACAATATATAATAAGAACGTATAATATTTTAATAATATAATATCTGTATTTTACTGTAATAATATAATAATGCAATATCTGTGTGATACTATTAGGGATGGGCATTTTGGTCATTTTGCAATGCATCTTGTTGTTTCAGTCTCTCACTTGTTCAATATTACAAGTTGTTATAATGTTTGTTACAAAAAAGTACACAAAAACACAACATCATAATAAAAATACAAGTGACATATCCAACTTTTTCCTTTATGCGGAAGTCTTGCCTGGGAGTGTGCTCTCATACTGTGTTGTACTGTAGTTAACTAGTTTCTTAACGTTAGACAAAAGAGAAGTATAATGACAACAACACTAATGTCCTTTGAAACGTTAGTTAAAATGTTGAATATGTACTTACCATTGAAGCTTATGTGAACGAGGATGATAAAAACGCACTGTCTATAGACCGGCCATTACGAGATGTGGTAGAAAGAAACGGTTAAGTGAGCTGAATTTCGGGTTCGAGTCGTTCGTTCATCACGACAACAGCACCATAGGCTGAATGCAGTGGGGCTGTCACGTGATGAACGAACGACTTGAATGGTGCATTGCCTATGGGGTGGTCATGGGACGAATGAACAACTTGAACCCGAAGACTTGAGACACGGACTAATCATTTCCGTTTCCGGGAACAGATGTGACAAATGTGATGTAACAAAAGAACGACTCGGATCGGGAGGTGAGGTGAACCAAAAGATTGCATACCCTGAACACCTAATGCTAAGCTATTAATGAATCATTTCTGTTTCTCATAATGTGGCCTTGGCTGCAATTAGCCTAGAATTTATTTTTTATTCCAAAATGTGCTCAACGTTTGCGTAAGTACTAGATGTGTTGAGGAATTTACATGCAACATTTTAAATATATCCTGCTGAAATGAACGAAATGACTCGAAAAAAGATTAGTTCATTTTACTGAACAAGATTCAAACATCCAAGTCAGTAAAATGATCCGAACTTCCCATCACTACTCGGCTGATTGAGTGCTCTGATGTAGATTAGAGATGATTGACAGGACAGGGGCACTTCAGGAGCCAATTAGATTTCAGCTGGGGCCAGACAGTACCTATATAGCCCCACCCTCAGAATTGCCAGTGCCGGAAGGAAATGTCAATTCTCTCAATTGACCTAAAAATAACGATTAGAGTACGTTCTGTATAGGTTCTCTGCAGGTTGTTACTAAAAAACCTTCATGTAACGTTCTGGGAAGATTAGTTTTTGGTTACAAAAAAAAAAAAAAAAAAAGAGATCCTACAGAAAACATTCCTAGAACATTATAACATGGTTCCCAAAAAATAACCAACCGGGAACCATATGCTAATGTTAGGGTAATGTTCTGTGTTTGCTGGCCAGCTGTTACCATCAGGCAGAGGATATAGAGTTCACCGGCATAAATTAAACCTGTTTAAGAACTCCTTTTTGCCTGTATCAGTCGGAATTTTAAACAGCAGTCTATCTATCTATCTAAGCTTGCTTTGTGGAGTACCCGCTTGCAAAGAAAACTGGGTCTGTCTTGGCTAGCTTACACTGTCTAATCATCTCCCTTGCAGCGAGCCATTTGCTTCTCTTTTCTGTAGCTTTCGGCAGTCTGGGAAACAGATAGCTCAGATTTCTTGTTTAATCTATTTGTACAGTCAGTCAGACAACAGCTCTTTCCCATTTTAGATGTGTTTTTTGTTTTTCTGCAGCATTCAAGCTGAACACTAATGCTGCTAATCAATCTTTCTGCCACGCAGTGGGTGCAACCCTCTATACTATGGTATTAACGTTACATTACTTAGACTAGCATTAACGTTACGTTACATAATGATAGACTAGCATGAACGTTATTTATCTTGAGACGTTTTGAGAGAACAGGAACAGGTGAGCATCACATAGTGCCCTCTGGGTAATGTAGTTTATGTAGGGAAATTATGAATCGCTCAGAACCTGATATGGAGAAGGCAGAAAAGAGTACCGGCAGCTTGAGAGAAGTGCTGGTATGCAATTAAAATTCAAGGTACACCAAAGAGTAAAATGTAGAAGTGCCAGTACTGCAGTGTGTGACTTCTGCCATTCATATCTACACAACCATGTGTTTATGATTAAATTACTACTAGAGCTCACAATTATTAACAAGAGTAAAGTTCTTCATAGATCTTTTTATTTTGCTCTCAAAGTGCACCAGATTTATGATTTATGTTTTTCCTCTGATCTCTCTCAAGAACAAGGTGTTACAGCCTGCAGACTACCTGCTCACAGGATGTTTTTTGTTTTTCATCCTAAAGTCATAGAGATCACATTTTCCCCCATTCTAATGTTTGATGTGAACAATAACTGAAGTGCTTGACCTGTATCTGCATGATTTTTTTTATTTTATTGATTTTTTTTTTTTTTTTTTGCATTGTGCTGCTGCCACATGATTGGCTGATTAGATAACTGCATGCATGTGCACATGTATAGGTGTTCCTAATAAAGTGGATGATGAGTGTACACAAGTGGTGAGGAGATTAGTAAATTAAATTAGTAAATTGTAAATCTCTGGAAACATGATGTGCTGGAATGAAAAAAAGGGAAAGGTGAAGTTTAAAATTAAAAAGGAATAGTAAATAATAAATAGAGGAGTATAATAAAATTAGTGTTTGAGGACCTCTTCTGTTTCCTATGGCCATGCCACCAAATATTGCAAATTACTGGAATATGCTGAAAAGTAGCATGTTTACCTACAGTCAGTGGTTACCCATGTCAGATAGCCTCACTGGTAGGGACAGCTGAAAATGTAGTGGGAGAAGGAGTGGATCCTGGGCTGCAATGCTGACTGAGCTTAGTTAGAAGACCATGCAGAGTTGTCCGTGAAGTGCACCCCTTAGGCAGCGCATGTAGAGACCAGCCAGTTGTATGCTAGTGATTGGTGATTGCTGGTATCAGGCCTGATATATGCAATTTGACTGTGGAGGAGTTCAGAGTCCAGAAGGTAAAGAAAATCTTGTTTTAAAACTTTGTTTAGAAAGGTCATTTAAACCTGCATCTATAATTATTTTGTTAGTTGTTGGATTATTCCTTAGAATCTGTGGGATGTTTTCCATGATGTCGCGTATAGTTGCCTGGGATAAGAAAATTTTAATCCGTTTGTTTCCAATATCTCTGATTATTGAGTCAGGGCTTTGGTGCATTCTTTCTGCATGGAGTAGGAGTCAGTGATGAGTCCTCAGGTGGGTTGGTGCGGTGGTGAGTGCGGCACTGATGACCCATAGAGCTGCGAGGGGTTAAGCCTCTGTAGTTGTAATGATGGTGAGATTATGGAGTTAGAATTTTTTCATAATTCCAAATAAATAGATTACGATCCACAAATAAATGTAGTGAGATTTACAAAAATTAAACAAATTCACAAATGCATTGAATGAAATCCATAAATTTTTTGCTTGTATTTTCTCATTTGTAAGTCACTTTGGATAAAAGCGCCTGCTAAATGAATAAATGTAAATTAAAATTGACAAATAAATAAAACATATGTTTTTGACACAAACACAACTCTGCCTTATATTCATTTGTGGATCGCGTCCTGTGCATACACGTATTTGTGGAGTTTGAAACACTGCTAGCGTCGAGTGCACACAAGTAGTTGGACTCTGCCCACCATCTACGCAAGCCAATCGGATAACTGCCACATTTCACTGACCACTTCTAGCACGTTCTCGCTCTAGCCAATCACGTTTTGCTTTATAAGCAAGACAGGAACAGTCATGCTGCACCGTACTCGCAGATATAACACCATCATTGTAACAACATCTAAAAGCAACATTATGGGTCATAAATTCATTGTTATTATAGATGAGTGGTGTGATGGATTAGTAATGATTGATTCACTAATTCAGTAAGGATTTGTTGACTCAGTAATTGAATTCAGTAACTGATTCAAACCGGTAACTCCTAAGGTTCCTGAGTATTTTATCATGGTTCGTTTAGAGAATGTAATCATTAGCCCGTGAATTGGAGGACAGTGGTCGCGCTGTGTTTTGGCAGGCTGCCAGCGAGGACAACATTTTCTTGCCCATGCCATCTTTTCCCGATACACAGTCTTTTAATCTCACCAGACTCAATTTACTGTAAAATCACAACTCGGGTTTCGCCGTGGATTCGGTAGTTATGCAGGAAACACTGGTGAAAACACATATTCCTTTAAAATAAAGAATTTTGTTGCTTGTTTTCTTTTAGATGTTGTTACAGTGATGATGTTAGATGGTTAGAATCACTCTCCTGTCATCATTCCTCCTACGATTCCTGCTACGATTGGTCAGTGCAATATAGCGGTTATCTGATTGGCTTGAGTAGATGGTGGGCAGAGTTAAACTATGTGTGTGCACTCTTGACGCTATAAATGTTTCAAAATCCACAAATGTGCACAACGATCTATAAATGCACAGGACGTGATCCACAAATGAATACAAGGCAGAGTTGTGTTTGTGACATAAAAACATATTTGTAAATAAAGTTATTTGCAAATCTCATTGTTTGTCAATTTAATTTATTTTTGTGAAACTAACATTTGTGGATCTCATTCAATGCATTTGTGAATTTGTTAAATTTTTGTAAATCTCACTACATTTATTTGTGGCTGTGGATCTATTTATTTGGAATTATGAAACAATTCTTACACCATGTGCGATGTGCTTACCCGAGGCTGTGGTGCAGTTTCCTCTGGTTTTCATAGTTGGACCGAGATGATTCCGGCAGCGCAGCACACTCCCTGGGCGATTTAGGGTGCGGAGTGGAGGAAGCCACTGACAGTTTCTCTGTAGGTGAAGCTGATTCCGACATTATCTCATACTGGTTTTGAAGTATGAAAGGTTGTTGATGAGGTGGGGAGCTCTGACTAAGGGTGGTTTTTAGTCACCTTTCTCTTCTCCCGTGCAACAGACCAAGGTTCCCTCTGCAGCATTTCGGGGGTGGATGACAGGATTAGCATTATTAGTGACTTTTGCCATTTTGGGGATTCCATAATTATAAGTGTCAAAAGAGGCATGTGATATCTTAATCATGTGTCAAGGCAGTGAACTTACTAAAATTAATAATGAAACGACTCAATTAATTAATCAACTACTCAATATTTTCCCCATTATCTAGAATTCTCAGCAGACCCGTAGTGTAGCGACCACCTGTATGTGCCACTGCACAACGGACTTACATCTCAGTGCTCAAACGCTAGTTAGAATAAACATTGTGTATTTTTTTTTTCAAGGAAGACCTAGGTCTAACATGATCAAGAAAAGCTTTGGTGAATTAATTTCAGAGGGGTTGAGTAAAGACACAAAATAAAACCATGAGTTTTCGTGATCTGTACAATTAAATTGAGAAGTGGGACATGCTCTTGCATTTTGGGTTGATCCAGACAGGATGGGTCGCAATGATGGTGCAAATATTTGTTATTTAATCATTCAATACACAATCTACCATCAACCAATCTTGTGCTATTAGTAACGCTGTCATAAATGATTTTACACTGAAAATGATTAAAATTTAAAAAACCTTATAAATAAATAAATAAAAACAGATCTACCTTTCTTTTCTAAATATGGAGTAAAGGTAACAATGACTTTTTTGAACAATATAATAAGATCAGTTACTGTGCAAAATATATTATTTGACATGCTGATACACATCTGCAATGTGTTTTATGTTACCACCCCATGAGTAAGCATTTAGATTCACCATAAAATTTAATTATATGAAAATGCCCTAATACCCTAATAGATATGACGATTTTGATGGTTACAGTTGGTTTTGTGATGTTATCCATTGACATGGAAGCAGTATCTTAAGTCCTGTCAGTAGACATCAGTGGGCAGCTTAAACTCCTTGAAGCAGTAGAAAGAAATGTCCCCATGGTCCACCACTGCAAATGTCACAGACACATCTCCACTTTGGAAGGACAGCTCCTTCAAAGCATGCAAGTCTGGCACCGGACCATCGAAACTATGCAAAGAAGACACAAAGACTCAAGTCACTGTTGCAGAGTGAAACCTCAAAACTCCTTTTACAAGTCAGGAACAGGTGCAAATAACATGCACTACACACTAAACACATTATATAAGGTCAACTCCAAAATGATGTGGCCCATTATAAATATAAATCAATGACTGTATGAGTGAACAGCATGGCACCATTTACTCTCATTGGGCCTCATTTATATTTTAGTAAAGTTTTATGTAAATGTTTGCAAAAGCCAAACTGAACTTTTTGTAAAAAAAAGATTCACAAAAAAGTTTCAGATACACCAATTTTCTTCAGACTTGTGTGCATGTTGACGCATGACAATTTCCCATAAATTGCCAGGCATGTGCACAGCAAAGTTGTTTTGCATTTGGTGATGCACACACAACTCCATTTAAGGCAAAGCTCACTGCACTAAAATAACATACACAGCAAAAAAAAAAAAAAAAAAGATTCACATCTATGCAAATAAAATATATATTATTTAACAGTGTAACAGCATCTAAAAAGGTTGAAACCAAGAGACAAATTATGGAAAAAGTGAATTAGGTGTGAATTAAGTAAAAAAAAAAAAAAAAAAAGAGAATTAAGAAAAAGAAAAATGGTGTGAAATGGAGGAGGTTAAAACAACAACAAAAAGATCTACACAGTACCCAGGTGATCTAGGATACCAAGCATATCACACAGCGAAACTGCTTTTTTAAAATTATGTCTCCCCCGATATGCTGTATCTGAAGTGTTGCGCAGCATTTGAAAAAGATGCCATTACAAATGGAATTTATTTATAAGCCAGCAATCATTCTCCGAAAAAATATACCCGACTTTAATCCCTGCTCTCATAAGCATGACGAGCACAAAGTCTTCTGTCAGCCGATGCATTTGTTTATGGTTTGTGGATATGCGAACCAGTGCATTCTCTGTTTATTTTGTTTTATTATTGTTTTGTCATAATTGAAAGACTAGTTTTATTTGTCTTAATTAATGGGTTTGTGTTACTTCACTTTCTTAAATTTTCATATTCTTTAATTAATGCCAATAATAAAAAATGACTGTGTTTCAAAGTCTCTGGGTGGTATCCATAGTCCCTAACCTAGTGAACCAACATGTGGATGTGTTTTTGATAGAGATTACTAAGCACTTCTGTAAGTTGCTCTGGATAAAGGCATCTGCTAAATGGTGTAAATGTAATAAAAATGAGCTAGGTCTATTTAAAGAAGAAACAGAAAAGATTAAATAGATCTCAAAAAACTGGGAAGTGGTAAGGTGGAAAGACCTGAACACGTCTGCAATAGAATATGTCTGATAGTCAGCCTACTGTGTCTGTGTTTACCTGCAAACACACAAGTGGGTATAGGGCTTTCCTGGATAACTCTTCTTAAACTCTGTGTCAGGCTGGTATACATTGAAAGTGATCCTCCAGTGGTCTGAGCCAGGTAACCTAAAAGGGAAGAGGCTTAAGTGCAATTAAATATACCAAATAGTGCAGTTCATACACCTGAGGTAAAACATCACTGTCTGGCCTCGGGTATGAGTTTTCTAGAGTAAAATACAATTGAATTAAACAAGAAGTAAAAAGAAGTAAATGCTCATTTTCATGTACCTGGAGTTTCCTACCAGCAAATCATAAGACTGAATAATGCTGACTTGCTCCAGGAGCTCACCTATACAAGAAGAAATGAGAAGAAAAACAGTGCAGGAAAAAACATGTTCACAAAAACAAGAAAAATTAATCTGTCCATTATGTTTGAGCTTCGACTGTGAACACAGAGGTGGTGGGTTGAACTGGCAGGTAATGTGACAATTCTTAGCCATGTGTTATTACAACCAGTTTACTTGTGTTTGCTTTGTTTGTCCTTTCAGTGAATGCTGTGAACCACAACGAAAGAACTCCGCGTGTGTGTTTGTGTGTGAACTTCAGCAGCTGTGTCTCTTTCTCTCTGGTTCAAGATATTTACTGAAAAAACAAAAACAAAAGCACACATAAGTAGACTGGTGGTATTAACACACAGCTGAGAATCACCGCATGTTATCTGCAGGTTCAGCCTCTGCGTCTGAAACTGATGCTCAACCACACCCCCACTGCCTCAGAGGTCATTAAACGGGAAAAAAGTCATTGTTAACCCTCCTATTATGTTGGGGGAAAAAAGTTACATCCATTATGTTATGGGTGAAAATTACTTCCACAGTTTAAATACACACAAAAACAGCAAATAACAGCTTAAAACAGTAATCCTTTATTATGGTCCGTCTGAGATGAGCCATAAGAAGAAATAGTTGCATATAAATTCATGGACCTAAATGAGGAAAGTCAAAAAATTTAAAAAAAGAAAGATCTCAAATGTGGAAGTGGGTCGAATTGACCCATAACATAATAGGAGGGTTAAATCAGCAAATTCTTAATTGTTTAAATCACTAAGCCCAGTCCTGAAGCTACTGGATACATGTGTCTGCTCAACCAAAAAGCATTTACCTGACACAGCAAGGCAGATTCTCATTCTCTGTGTCAGAGATGCAGATATATGTACAGGCAACTATGCAGAAATATAATTCAGGCTTCAGACAACTCAGGTCATATTACAGAGCCAACAGCTGCTGCTGTTAAATATGACGAGGGTGCACACCACAATAAGCATCGTTAAGAGCAGTCCATCAGGAATAAAAAAAAATCACTTGTTTGGTGAGCAGTCATATTTCATGCTGTAAATATGGCAAACAGACAGCTTTATCTACTAGTAAATAGCACAGACCCTCTGCAAATACATAATACATTCTGTAAAAAGGATGCACTTTTCTCTCCAGTGGAATCCCCAAGATGACATAACTTAATACGCATCTATTACTTCATATATGCACAGGCTATAGGTTCTGTATTTACCCCAATTCTAACACCTATACATATGAAATAGAGCTGGTTAGAAACCAGTAATATAAAAGTACCCCCCGTTGTGTATTCTCTCTTTGTCCCCAAGTTTTTAATGCCTGAATGCTTGCGCTCACCTGTAAAATGCTAAAAATACCCCATGCCCACAATTTTGTTTGTTGACTCCAGTGGGATTTCAAAGGCACACTAATCTCTACCATTTTCATGGGCTATTTGATTAATTTGATATGATTCTATCAAAATTACTACTATAATGCAAATTAAACTGTAGAGTTGATATAAAAGGTTTTAGCTACAGACTACTCTTCAGGACAGTGTTCCTGCAATGTGAGTATACATTCTGGTCTGATCTCAATGGTGCTTTTAAAGTGCTGTTTTTGTGTCTCTCATAGCAAATTGTTTCAGAAATTAAAACAAAATCTAAGTTAAAACAAAGGCAACCTGAGTAAACACAAAAAACAGTCTTTAAATGATGTTATTTATTGAAGCAAAAAAGATATCCAATACCAACTGGGCCTGTGTGAAAATATATTTTCCCCCATAGTTACTAATTCCCCAAATCTATGAAACTGCATTCATAATGGGTCCAGCTGGACTAGACCAACCCGGCCTGATTACTGCAAACACTGTTCAATCAAATCAACCCTTAACCAGATCTTGTTCAATAGCGTGAGGTTGGTTAAAAAGGTCTTACCCTGTAACACACTATGACAAAGTTGAAAGAAATGACAGAAATTATGAGGAAAAGGTGATGTATTTCAATTTCAGTCTGAGAAGGGTTACAAAGCTTTTTAAAAGGCTCTGGAACACCAAAGAACCACAGTGAGAGACATTTTCTCCAAATGGCACATTGGTGACCTTCCCAGAAGTGGCTGACCTTCCAAAATTCCTCCAAGAGCACATCAATGACTCATCCAGGAAGTCATAAAAGACCCAAAGACAACATCAAAGGACCTACAGGCCTCTCTTGCATCAGTAAAGGTCAATGTTTATGACTCCACTATCAGAAACAACAAAAATGGCATCAGTGGAAGAGTGGTGAGGTGAAAACAACTGCTAATCCAGAAGAACATTAAGGCTCGACTGAAATTTGCCAAAACACACCTTGATGATCATCAAACCTTTTGAGAGAATGTTCTGTGGACTAATAAGTTGAAAGTGGAACTATTTGGAAGACAGGAGTCCCGTTACATCTGGCTTAAACCAAACACAGAATTCCACAAAAAGAACATCATATGCTCTTTCTCGTTACTACGGTCAAGCATGGTGGTGGAAGTGTGTTGGTGTGGAGATGCTTTGCTGCTTCAGGGCCTGGGCAACTTACAATAATTGAGGGAAACCTGAATTCTGCTCTCTACCTGAAAATCCTAAAGGAGAAGATCCGGTCTTCAGTCTGTAAGCTGAAACTCATGTGTAACTGGATTGTGCAGCAAGACAATGATCCAAAGCATAGCAGTAAGTGAAACACTGATTATCGGAAGCGTTTGGTTGCAGTTATTGCTGCTAAAGGTGGCACAGCCAGGGGCAATTATTTTTTCACATGGGTAATAGGTGTTGGTGTTGGATAACTTTTTTGCTTCAATGAAAAAATGTAATCTGTTGTGTGTTTAATCAGGTTGCCTTTATGTTGTTTTTCGTTTGAAGATCTAAAACTATTCATATGAGATATACACAAAAACAAAAGAAACCAGGATGGGGGCATATACTTTTTCACAGCACTGTATATTACTGACATTTCAACTCAAACACTTACGATGTGAACTACACTTTCCGGGCTGAGCAAGAGGCATAACCTCCTGTTCCCCAAGGTGTGTGGGCCTTTCGTTGTGCTGCTGGCTCCTCCTTTTCTCCAATAGTTCTAAATACTCAACCCAGTTCCTGCACCGACACACCTCTTGGTCATCATTAATGCTGCATCTGTGTCGTTCTTGGTCCCTCTGCCGCTTTTGCTTGGACCAACATTCCTCCTTCAAATGGATATTTCTGTGCCAGTGAGCCAGGTGGCACTCAGATACCTGCAGAGCACCAGGGAGCAAGCTGGGATCAGGAGGGGGAAGACAGGCACGGTTGCCACTATATGACCCCAGGTCTGGAAAAAAGATGCAGCTGAAATCCCAGTAATGCTCCGAAGTCTGGAGTGAATCAGGCTGGAGTTGGCTTGATACATTTGTCCACCAGTTCCTCTCTGGAGCTTTGTCTGATTCTGGATCAGATTTTAATGCATCATCCTGAAAGGTTTGTTGTCTTTGTAGTTGGCCTGGAGTTTCCAAGTTGCTGTATGGGACACTGGTCTTAATTTCACCTTTATGTTGTCCTGCAGATACCTCTGGAGATGCAGTACTTTTCTTAGTACACAATCTAAACAAGAGCAGAATCATAATGTGTGAAGACATATACAAGTAGAACCTAAGAATACCAGAACAAAACAAAAAGCTCATTTTAAAATCAACATTTTATTACAGTGCAACTTTGAGTTATCTAAAATTCCACTGAAGATTTCTGCTTTTCAGAAAAAAAAGTCCTCTTGTACTGGAAAATGCTTTTTAAACACAATTTCAGTCCACATAATATATCCTTATTGAATAATCATTGCATATTATCTCAGAGAAAATCTTTGTTTTTGGAAGAATGGTGTCAAAGAGGGCTCAGTGTTGCACATTATGGACAAGAATGGCTGTATTCTGATATAGTGAGTTATACCCAATTCAATTTTAATTGTGGTGAAAAAAATATATATATAAAAGTTAGCATTCCTTTACAAATGATTGGAATGATGAGTTTTTTTTTAACATATTCTGCAGCTTTTTCCAAGATATTTGATCTTAATTTAGGCAAAATAAATTTTGTAGGTAAGGAAGGTACCAATAGGATTATGCGAAAATGTCTTGTGCAGGAAAGCTACCCAAAGAATAAGAAGAGATCACATTTCAACTTCTCAGTAGAAAATTGATCATTGAGTTTAGAAGCAAATACAGTGCCCTCCACTAATATTGGCAACCATGATAAATATGAGCAAAGAAGACTGTGAAAAATTGTCTTTATGGTTTAACCTTTGGATCTTTTGTTTAAAATTTTTTTTTTTTTTTTTTTTTTAAAATCACAAAAATACTCTGATCTCATGGATATCAAACAATTGCAAACAAAACAGGTTTATCAAAAAAAAACTTTGTTAAATGTGTGACAATTATTGGCACCCTTTTAGTCAATAAGCTACCTCCATTTGCCAAGAAAACAGTCTTCTCCTATAATGCCTGATGAGGTTTGAGAATACATGGCAAATGGATCTGAGATCATTCCTCCATACAGAATATCTCCAGATCCTTCAAATTTTGAGGTCCATACTGGTGGACTCTCCTCTTCAGTTCACCCCACAGGTTTTCTATGGGTTTCAAGTTAGGGGACAGGGATGGCCATGGCAGGACCTTGAATTGGTGGCCAGTAAACCCACACCTGCAAACTTAGAAGAGGTGAAAAAGGTGACATGTTTTATATATATATATATATATATATATATATATATATATATATATAAAATAAAAAAAATAAAAAAACACACACACACATAATGGGTGTGTGAATGTGCCCTGCGATGGATTGGCACCCCATACAGGGTGTACCCCGCCTTGTGCCCGATACTCCCTGGGATAGGCTCCAGGTTCCTGCAACCCTGAAGGATAAGTGGTATAGAAGATGGATGGATGGATAGATATATACATCAGTGTATATGACCAAGGTGAAGCTCATATACAAACATTAAAAACCCAACTGTAGTTTTGCAACTTTGAAGCATAAAACTGAAGAAAAAAAGGTTTCATAAATTTTACATCTCTAAATTGAATACATTAGCAAACACTGATCATGTTAACACGTAACCATGTTGAACACGATCACTCATTAAAACACAGTGGGTCTTTTTCTTTACGTGTTCGTTTTTACTAGCATACTAACAGGTTGGGAAAAGTTTGATGGGGTAATGTTAGGGAAAAAAACGTATCACGAGGCACCACACCAAAGATGTTGTATTGGGAAAAAAGTCACGACAGCTCGAGAGACGCCAGTGGTCTTACTCTAGTGTATGGGAACTTAGCGAATTTCCAATTCTTGTGAGGTTTAGGGGCCATTCACATTTGGCGCCTAAAGACGCGTGGAAAAACACTTGCGCTCCGGTGGTGTCTGCCGTTGCTACGCAACGAGGAAGTTTTAGCACAGGATGGATTTACAGCACCGCAAATCCCTTGCAGAAGCTCTGCTACTAGGTTTATTTATGGAGAAGAGAGACCAAAAAAAAAAAAGTAGTGCTTGGGCGCACCCCGCCCTTCAATCACGTAGAAAACACGGGGAATTTCACCAAATAATCCAACTGCTCCGTGAGATTCAAAGCCTATTTCAGAGTGGACAAAGAGAAAAGATGAAGCTGATTGGTTGGTTCTTGTCACATAACCTGCAGTGCGCTTGCAGAATTCTGAAAAGTTGGGATTTTCCATCTCGAAAAACGAGCATGTCGCACAGCATGAGCGCATCTACATTTAATATAATGAATAAAAGATCAGGCCCTTATTGTGCTTCCAGTTTCACCCCCCACCAAAAAAAACTCTTTCGATCTACACGATTCACGTAAATTACATATTTTGATTAAAAACGGCGAATTTCGCCGAAAAGCAACTAGTTTGCAGGTATGTAAACCATTTTTGTGTTGATTGTGCTGTATGTTTTGGATCATTGTCTGCTGGGACGTTCAACCACAGCCCATTTTAAGCTTTCTGGCAGAGGCAGTCAGGTTTTCATTTAATATCTTGATATTTGATAGTCCTTGAGGCCATGTATCTTAAAACATGTCCAGGTCTTCTGGCAGAAAAACAGCCCCAAAACATTAAAGAGGGTTTAAAAAAAACCCAAAAAAAACATTTAACCGTGGGCATGAGGTACTTGGCTACCTCTCTGTGCGCCAAAACCACCTCTCGTGTTTATTGCCAAAAAAAAGCTCTATTTTGGTTTCATCTGACCATAGAATCCAATCCCATTTGATGTGCCAGTAGTGTCTGGCAAATTGAAGATGCCTGAGTTTGTTTTTGGATGAGAGTAGAGGCCTTTATCTTGAAACCCTTCCAAACAACTTGTGGTGATGTAGGTGACTTCGGATTGTAGTTTGGAGACTTTCTGACCCCAAGAAGCAACCAACATCTGCAATTATCAAGCTGTGATCCTTGGAGATTTTTTGGCTACTCTAACCACTCTAACAATGCATTGAGACAATATAGACACGCATCCAATTCCAGGTTGATTCATAACATTTCCAGTTGACTGGAACTTCTTAATTATTGCCCTGATCTTGATAATGGGCATTTTCAATGCTTGTGCTATTTTCTTATAGCCACTTCCCATTTTGTGAAGCTCAACAACCAACTGATCACATCACAGCTATATTCCTTGCTCTTACCCATTGTAATGTATGTCTAAGGGAATTGGTCCTGTGTGTTACCTCATATTTATACCCCTGTGAAACAGGAAGTCATGGTTGAACAATTTCCTGTTCCTAGTCACCCAGCTGTACTAAATTTTTTTTTTTTTTTAAAGATCAATGGGAAAATATATTTTTCTCATATGATTTCATAAGGGTGCCAATAATTGTGGCACAAATTTCACAAAATTGTTTTTATAAACCTGTGTTGTGTTTGCAATTGTTTGATATCCATGAGAGCAGAGTATTTTTGTGAATATTTTTTAACAAATGCTCAAAAGGTTAAACACTAAAGACGATTTTACACAGCCTTCTTTGCACCAAGGGTGCCAATATTAGTGAAGTGCACTGTATTTTTTATTTCCCCTTCCACCTAAATTTAAAGAAGTGCATTTTAAAATTATGTATGATATTTACCCAGATAAGGAATTTCTTAGAATAATATTTAATATAGATTCATATACATGCCAAATTTGTAATGACGACATAGAAACTGTTGAACAGTTATTTTTTCAATGTAACTTGGTTAATCGATTTTGGATTGGGGTATATAATTGGATAAAACAAAAAGGAAATTCTATTTTACCTACTATTGCATGGGATGTGGTTTAATTTGGAGTACTTTTGAAGGACAAAAGTGTAAGCTTTGCTATAAATTGTTTATTTACTTTGTTAAGTCATTCACAAATGTACATTTTTGAAAACACCTCCCCAAATTAATGTCTTTAAAGAGATACACACACACACACACACACACACACACACACACACACACACACACACTTTATAAATAATTATAAGGCCAGGAAATTATATGGTCTGTTTAAACATTATGGTTTTATTTAATCCCTTACAATATATTAGTGTATTGTAATTTTACTATTTACTAATTTATTTTGTTGTAGTGAGTATGTATTATTAATAAGGGTAACTCAGTCTGTAAGTACTTCTATTTTCACGTGTTAACCTTTAATGTTCTGCTAAAGTTTGAACGCAAAAAAAAATAAAAATAATAATCCATTTAAATTAACCTAAATCACCGGAACCTGCCCAATTCACATTTCATACCTATATGATTTAGACACTCCTATGCAACTGGCTGCATTAAGTCTGTGACCCAGATCCTGGGTACCCATTAGATTAAATTTAAGGGCCTTTTGACTTTTTGATTCAGTGTTGTCCACAGTAAATTAAATACAAGCTCAGTGGAGTTCAGGTCAGGTGATTGATTTGTCAGTAAAAAAATCTGTCTTCCATTGTCAAAACTGTGTGAATAACTTTCCAAAAGCACTTTAAAATGTCAAGCAAGCCAGATGGGTGGATAAGAGAATGCAGGACCAAGGACCTCACTGAGCAGATTTTGGCAAAATGGTGGCTACCTAAAACTGGGACTCCGGCTCCATTTCCTCTTCAGCTGCTTGCTTGGTCTGTTGTTGGATAGGGGCAGATTCAGTAGTTGTTTATATTAAAGATGGCAATATATTACAAAAGGTATGACAATTTTAGGAAAATGACATCACATGTCTCGATGGAAAAATAAATATGTATTCTTACAAATAGATATATGAAGAGTTACCTAGCATCAAATCGATTTACCACATATCCCAGTCTCTTTAAATGACCAAACACCTATTGAAGGGAAAAGAGCCATGCTTCAGAAAAGAAATGCAAAGTCTTTCATAAGTATTGGAAAAGTATATTAATCTTTTATTTTTTCCTGGACTATAGACTCTTTTTGGAAAAATGAAGAAACTACTCATTGAGGGTAGTGGTCACCACAGACATGCATTAGTGGAATCCAAACTCTCTAGAGATGGCTTTATAACGTTTTTTGACCTTGATGAGCATCAACAATTGAGGTCCTCAGAATTCTTTCTTTGTTCATGCCATGATACACTTCCACAAACATGTGTTGTGAAGACCAGACTCTGATAGATCTCTGTTCTTTAAATTAAACAGGGTGCTAACTCACATGGTTCCATTGATTGAAAACACCTGACTCTAATTTCACCTTCAAATTAACTGCTAATCCTAGAGGTTCACATATTTTTGCCACTCACAGATATGTAATATTGGATAATTTTCCTCAATAAATAAATGACCAAGTATAATATTTTTGTCTCATTTGTTTAATTGGGTTTTCTCTGTCTACTTTTAGGACTTCTGTGAAATCTAATGTTTTAGGTCATATATGGAGATGTATACAAAATGGGTTTCACAAACTTTCAAGCACCACTGTATGGGTGTGATGGTCAGGTGTTCACACTTTTGTATGTTATATCTATATCGACTAATAATCTGGAAAGATTTGGCTGATCATAACCAAATGTTTAATGCAACATGTTTATGCAGAGGGTGGTAGCGAGCCATTGCTCATTTATTAGGTTTAGGTAATCCTAAATCTTCCTTCTTTATGCAGGCCGATACTTTCTTTTTTTAAATTAATTTTCTTAATGCAAGGAGCTGTTGAAAAGTATAGCCTGCATGCTAAATAGTGTTTGGACCCCAATTACTACTGCTCAATGCAATATTTTATTTCTTAATTCTTATTATTATGAATAGCCTCTGACCATTGACTCTATATTTACTTTCTCCGTATGGCCTTCAGTAACCTAAATAAACTCAGATTTCAGAGGGTTATAAACTTCATGGGCACCTTTTCTTTAAGCATCCAAAATGCTGTCTAATCTTCGAGAGACATTTAATGAGTCTCCAAGTTAATTTTGACTACTGATTTTTATGGCAAATTCTAAAGACAAAAGAAAAAAAATACAGCATGTTTGTTGTGATCTACCAATGCCAATGGAAGAATCCAGGTTCTGACTAGTTGAAACACCAAATGTGAATTCCTACCAACCTGGTACTGAAGGAAAGTCACAGTTTCAGCGGAAAGGAAAGTTTCATAACCCTCCTGGATGGAGAGAGGAAGATCCTGGTAGAACACTTGCAGACTGCCCTGTGATGTTTAATAAGGGATCAACAATCCATAACATGAACTTAAATGTGATTAATGTTAAATTATAGACTTGCATAAAGCACTTAAAAATGATCTTAATGGACAAAAATTTAGCAAGGTTAAATGTCACTTATAATCAGCATCTAATCTACAATGCCAACTTGTCATCTGCCTTTCAGTCGTTATTAGCAACATATGTATGCGCTTACACATTCCATGAGATAAAGGGCCTCCTCTGGAAACAAGCACTGCTTTCCTTGATCAGAAAATCCCATTGTCTGCCAAAATTTTCCCTGTAACAGAATTTTAGAGTTTATAGAAACTTGCACTTAGTAGTTTTCTCCAATCATTTTAAAATAGCTTTTATTTTTCTAGCAACAAGGTGTTAACAGAACAAAAACATGAATTAACAGTTAAAAGTATTTCTCACTGCTGGAGACTGCAGTTTCACTATCTTTTCCTCAGGGATCCATTCCGCATTCACAAGGTTCCCGCTACACATGAGGGAAGAGAATAAATTAACCATGAATAAATGGGGCAAATAAATCACAATTTTATAGTTGGCTCTCCATCTGTAGCATAACAACATTATCAGTAATCAGTATCAGTAATCTAGCTGGATCTGAAATGATTTAAATTCAGTTGTAGAATAAAGTCTAATGGTACTAGAATAAAATCTAGTAGTCGGTACCAATACCACCAAAAGTACATGATACTCGATACCAAAGTCTATACCATGGTGTTTGTTTGTTTTTTGTTTTTTTTTTAAAAAAGAAAAATAGATATATTTTTTAAAAAATAAAATTAAAAACTCCTGGAAACTATTAACTATTGAAGCATGTAAATAGACTAAAAGATCAACAAATACTTTCTCTTTACTGTTCCTGTCCTTGTTAACACATCTTGCTTTTTAACTCCTCCCTCTATGGTTGTAAGCATGAATGTGTGGGGGTGTGATTGAAGAAATAAGCAGCACCTTTTAAGCTTTTAATCCTTGCTTTTTCAGTCTGGGAATTTCCCTTTTGCATTTTGCCTCAGCCTCCGCTGTGGCTTTACATCCATGAAGTCATGTGATTTTGATCACACCATGTCACTTCTAAGGGTTATTAATAATGTCTAGTACGGTGACCTCAGGCGGGACACTTAAGGTTGAATTATACTCGCTTTTCTCGACATGTACACATGCACAAGTTGGCTGTCATGCATAATCTGCAGTCATTTGGTGCATGACTTGTTCACATCCTCAGAAATTAAGTCTATTGAAATTAATTGCACTGCATGGTGCAATACCAGTGTAAATAGCGGGGGCAGTATAGCACCATGTGACAGTATCCGCAACTGACTAAACAAAGTAGTGCAGTCACAAATCGCATCCATATGCACGATTTCATCACAGCTGTTGAGAACAAACACTAACCAGTTTTCCTATTATAGTCAATGTTTTAAAAACATCTTATCTCATATTATAACCAGCAAAAGGTCTGTTTTGTGTACCAGATAAAATGCGTTTGAAAGTAAGGTCAGAGTTTCGATTTGAGATGGAGCTCAGGACAACAAAGTGACAGGCATGTTTAGGCTCGGACATGCCATCTAGGGGATGTCATTTTTAATCTTCCAGATTTACATAAAATACATAAAAATAGAGCATGTATACGATGCCGCTTACATTGCCACTGCTTCTGCACACACACACACACACACACACACACGGTCATACACTAAATATATACTAGCCTTTATAGGACTCTTAAGCTTTACTTATAATAGCAATGTTGACTTGTGTGGCAGGCAGGGCAAGGTTTGCCAAAGATTGTAACAGGAAAGGGAGATTGGGGGACAAAGGCATAGGTTAATTAATGAGTTGGTTCAAATGACTACACCCATGTTGCAATAAAGGCACCTATATGCTTTTATCAGTCAACAGTCATTTCATTCCATAGCCCAAAAGAACAAGTCATTTAATTTCATAACCCACATAGCTCAGGGGAGAGATGCTACAGTGATGTGCACGCGCTCGTGTTCAGTTGCACGATGGTGCTGTCTTGATGCGACAGGTGGAAGACTGATAAACCAACCAAAAATAGTCTGCTGGACTGTGAGAGCACGTGCTGTGCAGCACAAAATAGCACAGCAGAATGGGCTTCCTCATCTCCCCTACCCAACAATCTGATTAACCAATTCACACCTCTACCCACAAGAGGAGAGCAACTATTCACATGCGAGACTGTGTGAAATGGTCATGGTTTGATTGTAAATAGTGGAGACTAGTGTAGTAGTGTATTTTTGAACAAGCTCTTAAATAAAAGTTATTGGTATTTTATACATGGTCCCTTTTATTTCTTTTAGTTCATTAATCAAATTTTAATCAATAGCAGTAATTTTTTTGTCTTGATCTTCAGCCATTTCAATTTGCATTCCCCAAAATTCCTCTTCTTTTGCTCTTTTCTTATCAACAATACCTCACTTAAGAATGAATTGTACAACCCACATTCAAGTATGTATGAAGTAGTCCGCATTGACTAATTTTGGATATTTGTGGGTGGTAACTTGAGCTAAAGAAGAAGCTAACTCATTTTGTGTACGTTTTCAAAAAAAGATTGAGATTTATAAAGCGGAAATGTACGCAGGTGTATATGCAAGGTTTTATAGGCAGAGAAAAATTGTGTATGCCTGGTGTTGGTGCACACTTTCACTCCGGAATCCATGAAAAGGTCTATAAACCAGGCCCAAAGTTTCTGTCCTGTCAGTAGGTGAGCGATGCTTTCACCAAAAAACAAAAAAAAAAACCTGGGTTTCCTGTGCTCTTGCAGCTTTGGAAACAATTACATTTTGCTACTGTAAATAAGTGTCCCATAAGTGAGACATTTACTAGACATTTCAAATGATGCAAATTATTGAAAACCTATAGACATTTAGAACCTTTGCTAAAACATGATTGTTCGCATTTTTTCTTGTGTTAAACCCATAGAATACTGTGTAACTCACGCTCGTTCCAATCGTTCCTCTGTCATAAGCATCCAGTGCTCATCAAGGGTCTTCTGCAGACATGCCTTTTGCTGCACAGAGTAATTTGGCAAAAATTCTTTTTGTCCCCTCACAGGAATCTTATGACTTCGACTCCGTCTTTGAAATAGTTCTGATGAACTGTAAGGGAAAGCATAGGACAGTAAAAATAAATAAATAAACAAACCAACCAACCAATGGCTTCATGACTAACAAAAAATAAAAAGAAATAAATAAGCAGCATTTACATTCTTATAAATCACAAATGTAACTCACAAAAGTAAATAATAAAATAAAATTGAGCTTGCAAGAGACCCATTACATTTCATATACAGTTTACATATATTTTTTGTGATGGATATGACTCAAATACCATGTAAAGACTTTTTATTTTTGGTCATTATGTTATTTACTTCATTCTCAGGGCCTCTGTCTTACTCCTGGATTTTCTATACAATTTTATTTGTATAGCACTTTTAACAATTGATATAGTCACAAAGCAGCTTTACAGAAGTAAATTCCATATATACATTTTAAATTTATGATTTTTTACTCTAAATTTAAAGGATTTTGGGTTCTGGTGATAGCTAGTTATGCATTAAAAGTTGCAAAGCTCTCAAAAATGTTTTTGGAGGATTCTGCATGTGTGTGTATGTACAGATATAGAGAAAGAACAAGAGAATGTGCTAGCTTGTATGTTATTGGCTCGTGAAATGCAGGAGAAACCACAGAGCATCACCGAGCCACCACCATGCTTGACTGTGGACAGAGTGTCCTTTCTTCATTCTTCTTCCTCCAGACATACCGCTGATCCATCGTACCAAAAAGTTCCAGTTTTGTTTCATCACTCCACAGAACAAAATCCCAAAACTTCTGTAGCTTATTTATATAAACTGGAGCATACTGGAGCAGACTTTTCTTGTGCTTTTTGGTAAGTAGTAGTGTACGTCTTGGAGTTCTGGCACGGAAGCCTTCTGCGCTTAGTACGCACCATACTTTGCTCACTGAAACTTCAGTGCCTGTTGCCACCAAGTCTTGCTGCAAGTCTTTTGCAGTCACTTATTGTTTTTTCACAACCTTCCTTCTCAGAAATCTGGTTGTAACCGTTGATAGCTTCCCTTTCCTGCCCCGTCCAGGTAGCGTAACCACTGTTCCCTTAACTTTGAACTTGCGAACTATGCTTCAATGGTGTCTCTAGGAACATTCAGTGCCTTCATTAACTTTTTGTATCCTGTTCCTTGTTCATGAAGGGCGATGATCTCTTCTCTTAACTTTTTGAACCATTCTTTTGACTTAGCCATATTTCTAACATGCAGTCACAAGTGACATTCTACAAATCCCTAGCCAGTTCAGGTACTTCATGTGTTCCAGCTCAAGCACACCTGGTGCAACTAATGAAGCCCTTGATTAGTTGCATCAGATGAGCTTGAGACAACACTTAAACACTTTTACATATTTGTGCTGTTGTGAGGGATTCTATTCAGGGGGTTGAATAATACTGAGACTGGAGAAGTCATAATAAGTTGCATTTTCGGTTGAATTCAGGGAAACCACTTCAAGCATTCATTGTGCTGAACTATTTCAATAGATTTTGTTTAATTCGTTAATTTCAAACCACTGAAAGTCTGTAAATTCTGACAATAAACCTGATTTGTAATGGGGGTTGAAGAATTTTGATGCATGTATAAAAAAAAAAAAAAAAAAAAAAAAAAAAAAAAAAAAATCAGTGTTCAAAACTGTTTCCTTACCTTACCCTGATTTGCAACGGTAAGCTTATAATGATTTATAATTTTTCAGATTAGATTTCATGGGAAACGTCAGTTTGACATCATGTTCTTAAACAGAAAAAAGAAGAGCTGGCTACTATTTCGTGTGTGTGGGGGCTGAGGATGGTGGAGTGCTTCTAGCATGTCCTTACAACAGTTGCTTAGAATTTACACTTGTCATCTAGATGGCTGCTTTTAATCTGGATAGTTCTAAATGCAATCATCGTTGACATCTGGGGAATCAGCTGTTGTCAAAACCAAAAAGTGTCCAACTGCAGAGAACCTGCAGTCAAAAAGGGAAAGTGACAGGGCCCATGCTAAAACAAGAATAAATATCAGCATGGCTTTTGAGAGGTGTCAAAAACGCAGAGATCTGAAGGGACTGAAGACTGACACAGAGATGGCTTTTTTCTGCTGAACAGGTAAGACATTTCAGTGGCTCAATAGGTAGATAGCTAACATTAGCACATACAGTGCATCCGGAAAGTATTCACAGTGCTTCACTTTTTCCACATTTTGCTATGTTACACCCTTATTCCAAAATGAATTAAATTCATTATTTTCCTCAAAATTCTACAAACAATACTCCATAATAACAATGTGAAAGAAGTTTTTTGAAATCTTTGCAAATGTATTAAAAATAAAAAGACAATAAAAGCACATGTACATAAGTATTCACAGCCTTTGCTCAATACTTTGTTGAAGCACCTTTGGCACCAATTACAGCCTCAAGTCTTTTTGAGTAGGATGCTACACGCTTGGCACACCCATTTTTGGGCAGTTTCTCCCATTCTTCTTTGCAGGACCTCTCAAGCTCCATCATGTTGGATGGGGAGCGTCGGTGTACAGCCATTTTCAGATCTCTCCAGAGATGTTCAATCGGGTTCAAGTCTGGGCTCTGGCTGGGCCACTCAGACATTCACAGAGCTGTCCTGTAGCCACTCCTTTGTTATCTTGGCTGTGTGCTTAGGGTCGTTGTCAAGTTGGAATCCTTCGCCCCAGTCTGAGGTCCAGAGCGCTCTGGAGCAGGTTTTCATCAAGGATGTCTCAGTGCATTGTTGCATTCATCTTTCCCTCGATCCTGACTAATCTCCCAGTTCCTGCTGCTGAAAAACATCCCCACAGCATGATGCTGCCACCACCATGCTTCACTGTAGGGATTGTATTGGCCAGGTGATGAGTGGTGCCTGGTTTCCTCCAGACATGACGCTTGCCATTCAGGCGATCAGACCAGAGAATTTTGTTTCTCATGGTCTGATAGTCCTTCAGGTGCCTTCTGGCAAACTCCAGGCGGGCTGTCATGTGCCTTTTACTGAGGAGTGGCTTCCGTCTGGCCACTCTACCATACAGGCCTGATTGGTGGAGTGCTGCAGAGATGGTTGTTCTTCTGGAAGGTTCTCCTCTCTCCACAGAGACACGCTGGAGCTCTGTCAGAGTGACATCGGGTTTTTGGTTACCTCCCTGACTAAGGCCCTTCTCCCCGATTGCTCAGTTTGTCCAGATGGCCAGCTCTAGGAAGAGTCCTGATGGTTCCAAACTTCTTCCATTTACGGATGATGGAGGCCACTGTGCTCATTGGGACCTTCAATGCTGCAGAAATGTTTCTGTACCCTTCCCCAGATCCGTGCTTCGATACAATCCTGTCTCAGAGGTCTACAGACAATTCCTTGGACTTCATGGCTTGGTTTGTGCTCTGATATGCATTGTTAACTGTGGGACCTTATATAGACAGGTGTGTGCCTTTCCAAATCATGTCCAATCAACTGAATTTACCACAGGTGGACTCCAATCAAGTTGTAGAAACATCTCAAGGATGATCAGAGGAAACAGGATGCACCTGAGCTCAATTTAGAGTGTCATGGCAAAGGCTATGAATACTTATGTAAATGTGCTTTTTTATTTTTAATAAATTTGCAAAGATTTCAAACAAACTTCTCTCATGTTGCCATTATGGGGTATTGTTTGTAGAATTTTGAGGAAAATAAAGAATTTAATCCATTTTGGAATAAGGCTGTAACATAACAAAATGTGGAAAAAGTTGCAAATACGTTCCAGATGCACTGTATGTATTCTTGATTCTGGTAGGTATCAAGTTTCCTATGTGTTTTTTTTTTTTTGCTATGGATAATGTGCTAAACTGCATTTATTTTCTGCTAGCTATGAGAGAGAGCACCTCCCCTCTACTCCAAGAAAACCATACCCGCCTCCACCTCCGCCCTCAAGTATTGTAGCTAATAAACAACCCATTCGAATACCTCAAACCATCAGATTCATCCACACAGAGGAGCAATGCCGAAGCACAACCCTAGTTTTAAAAGAAATTAACTAAAATAAGGTAAATAACTTGCAGTTTTATGTTTCAAACAGAGATGGCAATAGAGAAGCAAAAGTTCACTACTGCAGCTTTAATATTCAAAATTCTACACTATTTATTTATAGTAAATGTTTGATATTGACCAAGTTAACTGCTTTGTACAAAAGGTCAGATTTTCCTTATGCCTAATCTCTTTTACTGAAGCATGGGTTCAGACAACATGGATTTGAACTAAAAGATGATAAGGTTTTGCACAAACTTCATGAGTTCATGCAAGCTTGAGATCAAGACAACAGGGTTTAGAAGTTCCCTTGTCTTTCCTGCATACATCTGATGCTCCATTGAAGAAATACTCACTTGTACTGAAGACTATCACAAATTGGATTACGTAAAAAAATCTTAATACGTATACTCATTCATAATCAGTTGGACATGTAAAGTGTGTAGTCTTTTCACCAATTATGGTGTTATTAGCTTATTCAAGGCAGTACTAAATAAATGAAAAAAAAATTGCAATTTTTATGAACCCTCTTTTATTTATTTTTCTTTAAAATAACATTTTGGAGATTCTCCAAGGCTTATGTAAACTTATGACCTCAACTGCATTGTAAAGATTGGGAGAGAGAAAGGGGGTTATGGAGAATGCATACTAGGCAATAACAAAAAAAACAGTATACTTAGATATTGCAAGTCTAAAATTCATGCACACCACAGTGAACTTTTTTCACACACAAACACTGACAAAAAAAAAATCCAGTAGCAGAATATTTTGGAATATTTGATTTTTTTTAAAACAACAACAACAACAACAACATGTAGTTGGCTTGAAATTTTGCTGAGACCTGGCAACCCTGGTTATACAGGGTTCATAAGTATTTGGACAGTGACACAAATTTTGATTATTTTGCCTCTGTACACTACAGTAATAGATTTGAAAGAGATGTGCTTGAAGTGTAGATGTTCAGCTTTAATTCAAGGGGTTTAACAAAAAACAACTGCATTAACCGTTTAGGAATTACAGCCATTTTTAACCTTATACTTCCATTTTCACAGGCTCAAAAGTAATTGGACAATTGACAAGCAGTTTTATGGCCAGACGTGGCCCGTTTCTTCATTATTTCATGACAAATTAAGGAGATAAAAAGTCAGGAGCTGATTCCAAGTGTTGAATTTGCATTTAGTAGCTGTTCATGGTAGGGTTGTCACGGTACCAAAATTTTAGTAGTCAGTACCAATACCAGTAAAATTCCATTGCACTCCATCAATTTCGGTACCAAAGCAAAACACAAAAACATGCTAATTAAACAACACACTATTTTATTAACAAAGTTAAATATTAATTTAAAATGTATTTTTTAAAAATGCCATTCTGTACTTCAAGGATATCATTATTAAAGCTACTAGAGTTATCTACACAAGATTTTTTTTCTGACTGACTGATGAAGACAAACCGTGCTAGCCACACATCTATTATTTTCTAACATATAAATTTCAGATATATCTCTCATCATAAAGCCTCTGGTGTGTACAATTACTAAACCCAATCATGTCCTCCCATTGATTTTACCCCCAAAAAGTTAAAGCATTAAATGGTTAATAAGGACTCCTGACCATATTAGCATTAAAACGCGCATATGCTAACATTAAGTGAGCAAAAACGAGGATGTTTTCTTGTAATAATACACTCCAATTAAACTATGCTACAACATTCATAATGCTAACACCACAATAATTTTAAAATCACCTGCTTGAATAAATACTGGGGGTAAGCAGCTGGGAACTGTCACCTTACCGTGGTGGAGAGGTTTGTGTGTCCCTACGAATCTGAGGGCTGTGCTGTCTGGAGCCTTGTGCTCCTGGTAGGGTCTCTCAAGGCAAAGTGGTCTCAGGGGAGGGGCCAGACTAAGAATGGTTCAAAGACACCCTCATGAAGAAAACAAAGGGAGGGGGAGTTACCTTGCCCGGAGGAAGCCCAGGGCCCCGATCTGGAGCCAGGCCCAGAGGGAGGGCGTGACTGTGAGCGTCTGGTGGCTGGGTTTGCCACAGAGCCCAGCCGGGCAAAGCCCGAAAAAGCAACATGGCACCCCCCTCTCCATCCTATGGGCCCACCACTCATGGGGTGAACCGTGGGGGTCAGGTGCGCTGCTACATGGGTGGCAGTGAAGGTCAGGGGCCTTGACGGACCAGACTCGGACGGTAGAGGCTGGCTCTGGGGACGTGGAACGTCACCTCTCTGTGGGGGAAGGAACTGGAACTTGTGCAGGAGATGGAGCGCTACCAGTTAGATCTGGTGGGGCTTACCTCAACGCACAGTCTCGGTTCTGGAACCGTACTCCCGGGGATGGACTCTATTCTACTCTGGAATTGACCAGGGTGTGAGGCGCCGGGCGGGTGTGGGGATACTAACAAGTTGAACGCCGTTACATTGGAGTTTACACCGGTGGTCGAGAGGGTCGCCTCCTTACGCCTACGGGTGGTGTTTGGGGGGGACGACGACTCTGACTATTGTCTGTGCATATGCACCGAACACCAGTTCAGAGTACTCGGCCTTCTTGGAGACCCTGCACAGAGTCCTGTATAGGGCACCAGTAGGGGCCTCCATAGTGCACGTGGGCAACGATGGAGATACCTGGAGAGGCATGATTGGGAGAAACGGCCTCCCTGATCTAAATCTGAGTGGGCGTTTGTTGTTGGACTTCTGTGCTAGTCATGGATTTTCTATAACGAATACCATGTTCGAACATAAGGAGGCTCATAAGTGTACGTGGTACCAGAGCAACCTAGGCCGAAGGTTGATGATCGAGTTTGTAATCGTATCATCTGATCCGAGGCTGCATGTTCTGGACACTTGGGTGAAGAGAGGGGCAGAGCTGTCAACTGATCACCATCTGGTGGCGAGTTGGATCAAGGGGTGGGGGAAGATTCTGGACAGATCTAGAAAGCCCAAAAGGGTAGTGTGGGTGAACTGGGAACGTCTGAAGGAGGCCCCTGTCTGCGAGATCTTCAACTCACACCTCCGGCGGAGTTTTTCTGGCACCCCTGTGGAGGTTGGGGGCATTGAACCTGAGTGGGCAATGTTCAAAGCCTCCATTGCTGAAGCTGCGACGGAGAGCTGTCGTCTCAAGGTCTTAGGTGCCAAAAGGGGCGGTAATCCTCAAACATCGTGGTAGACACCAGTGGTCAGGGAAGCCGTCCGACCGAAGAAGGACGCCTTCCGGGATGTGTTATCCCGGAGGACTGCGGAGACAGTTGCAAGGTACCGACAGGCCCGAAGGGCTGCAGTTCGGAGAGGACATGGAGAAGGACTTTCGGTCGGCACCAAGGTGTTTCTGGAAAACCAGGAGAGGGAAGTGGTGAACCATCCAAGCTGTGTACAGTAAGAATGGGACACCGTTGACCTCAACTGAGGAAGTAACTGCACGGTGGAATTAACACTTTGAGGAACTCCTGAATCTGACTAACACGCCCTCTATGGTAGAGGCAGAGGTGAAGGATGATGGGGGATCATCGTCAATTTCCCTGGTGGAGGTCACTGAGGTAGTCAAACAACTTCACAGTGGCAAAGCCCCGGGGATTGATGAGATCCGTCCAAAAATGCTGAAAGCTCTGGTTGTGGAGGGGATGTCTTGGATGACACACCTCTTTAACACTGCGTGGAAGTCGGGGACAGTGCCCAAGGAGTGGCAGATCGGGGTGGTGGTTCCCCTGTTCAAAAAGGGGGACCAGAGAGTGTGTGCCATCACACTTTTCAGCCTCCCTGGTAAAGTCTACTCCAGGGTGCTGAAATGGAGGGTTCGGCCATTAGTCGAACCTCGGATTGAAGAGGAACGATGCGGATTCCGTCCTGGTCGTGGAACAAAGGACCAGCTCTTTACTCTCGCAAGGATCTTGGAGGGGGCCTGGGAGTATGCCCAACCGGTCTACATGTGTTTTGTGGATTTGGAGAAGGCATATGACCAGGTCCCCAGGGGTTTACTGTGGGAGGTGCTGAGGGAGTATGGGGCGAGGGGTTCCCTTCTTCGGGCTATCCAATTGCTGTACTCCCAAAGCGAAAGTTGTGTCCGGATGCGCTGCAAAAAGTCAGACTCGTTCCAGATGGGGGTTGGTCTCCACCAGGGCTGCGCTTTGTCACCAATCCTGTTTGTGATATTCACGGACTGGATATCGAGGCGTAGTCATGGTGGGGAGGGGTTGCGGTTTGGTGACCTGATCTCATCACTGCTTTTTGCAGATGATGTGGTCCTGATGGCTTCATCGGTCTGCGACCTCTGGCACTCACTGGATCAGTTCGCAGCTGAGTATGAAGCGGCTGGGATGAGGATTAGCACCTCTTAATCTGAGGCCATGGTTCTCAGCAGGAAACTAATGGAGTGCCTACTCCGTGTGGGGAATGAGTACTTAACCCAAGTGAAGGAGTTCAAGTACCTCAGGGTCTTGTTCATTAGTGAGGGGACATGCAAGCGGGAAATTGGTCGGAGAATCGGAGCAGCGGGAGCATTGCAAGTATTGCAATTGCTATACAGCACCGTTGTGATGAAAAGAGAGCTGAGCCGGAAGGCAAAGCTCTCAATCTACTTTGCAATCTTCGTTCCTACCCTCACCTATGGTCATGAAGGCTGGGTAATGACCGAAAGAACTAGATCGCGGGTACAAGCGGCCGAAATGGGTTTTCTCAGGAGGGTGGCTGGCCTCTCCCTTAGAGATAGGGTGAGAAGCTCTGTTATCCAAGAGGAACTCAGAGTAGAGCCGCTGCTCCTTTGCGTTGAAAGGAGCCACTTGAGGTGGTTCGGGCACCTGGTAAGGATGCCCCCCCTGGGCGCCTCCCTAGGGAAGTGTTCCAGGCATGTCCAGCTGGGAGGAGACATCGGGGAAGACCCAGGACCAGGTGGAGAGATTATATCGTCACACTGGCCTGGGAACGCCTCACGATCCCCCAGTCAGAGCTGGTTAATGTGGCTCAGGAAAGGGAAGTTTGGGGTCCCCTGCTGGAGCTGCTGCCCCCGTGACCCGATAACGGATAAGCAGTTGAGGATGGATGGATGGTAAGCAGCCACTCTTCCTGAAAGCACGGTTAATCTATCCACACAAATTTTAGGGGTGCGGCTTTTACACACTTAGCGGTAATAGCACCGAAAGCAGCAAAACGAGCATCCAAGAGAAATACATGTATTGTCCCTAATATATAGGTGGTAAGTATGCGGTTTCGGATGCAGCCATGGTAACCAGTGGAGCTGCTGCTGCTTTGGCTCTTCTTGTTGTACGGTGCACCCATGAAAAGTTCCCGACCTTCCACCTGTCAGGCAGCGGGTCAGTACCGGATTGACCCGGTACTAACAATGCTTATGAAAATCTGGTACCATCAACTTTTTTCGATGCAAGTGAAGGAGACCTTCATTATGCTGAAGAAACAAAACAGACCTATCAGAGAGATAGCAGGAACTTTAAGAGTGGCCAAATCAACACTATAATACATTCTTAAAAGAAGAAATGCAATGGCTAGCTCAGCAACACCAAAAGGCCCAGAAGACCACAGAAGACAACTAAAAGTGAATGATCGCAGATTTATTTCCTTGGTGCAGCAAAACCTGTTCAAAACATCTAGCAAGAACAGGATCGCGAAGTCTACAAGAAGTCTACAATCAAAAGACGTCTTCATGAATCAGTGTTACCCTTTAATTACCTAGACTGTGGTAGCCCGCCACAGGCTAATTTGTCCCACCACAGTTTCATAATGAACCAGAAATATTTTATACTTCTATTAATAACATAAATAGAGCTGCAACAACGAATCGATGAAATCATTAATAATTGATTATGAAAATCGTTAACGATTCTCATTATCGGCGAGTTGGTCTGCAGACAGCACGGGACACGTTTACGCGATGTGTTACTTCTGTTCCGAAAACACACATCGGAGAGTACAGACCAAAGTTGTGTCCCAAAGGACGTACTATGCACTATGTATTACACCGCCTAGTGTATGAATTTTAGAAGGGTAGCATCTTCTCAAAGACAGAGCTGTAATCTTCAAGTGACAGCGGAAAAAAAATGTGTGCACACCAAGTCCACTAAGGCATGGGAGCATTTTATATTAAATGCTGCAAAGAATATTGTAACCTGCAAACTTTACAAAGTGGAACTTGTGTAGCATGGAAGCACGATAGTGATGCACAAATACAAACTTATGTTTATATCCAAAATGCTCCACTGTGCAAGGGGTTGGGGAAACTGGTGCAAGTTGCTTAAAAGGTTTAGTTAATTCAAATGTGGTGTAATGCAGTGTAACTTCTGCGATTATTATAATGGGAATGATCTGTAAATGATCTAATAGTAACAAGGCAGCGTTGCTCCTCACTCACAATGTAGACACAGTGCTAAACAGTGTAGCATAAGTAAGGTCTGTAATGTCTAATTAAAATGGTACAATCAAAATTAACATAAGTAAAGCAATATGCGTAAAGACAGTGAGTAACAGAAACCATAAGGTGTAGTGAAAGTGTTGATTTTATCAATTATTAATTCAAGACTGCAAGTTAATTATCAGTGCTTTTTTGTGCATCCATAAAAATAATGCCTAAATACTTTTATACGTTATTTTATATGATGCAAAAAAAATAGCACTGATAATTAAAGTGGGCTGGCAGAATGGGCATGACTGTAACCTCAAATATCATTTGCTAACTAATTTATTCCATAAATCAGTTCTGATTGGTGGCCTGCCATTGAGACAAAACAGAGCAGTTACCTGTTCTTCATGAGAGACATGGCTTCAACTATGGACACTCTTCATGGGAGTCATTTATTTAAATGTTTGATACTTTTCAACTGATACCCATGCAACATACTATATTATGCAATATAATATATGTAAATACAATGTATCTTTAGCTAGTAAACTGGTAGAACACTTCCTATCTATTGACAACTGATAGTCTTTGCATTTTTGAGATGTTAATAGATAGCCATCCATCCATCCATCCAACACTGTAAGCCAGCAATGACCAAAAAACAGCCATCACTGAAGCTTGTGAACAAAGCAAAATCACAACAGTAAAGTTACAACCCTCTGTTACTAAGCTAATGATTTATTATCTGGGGGCTCACAATTAATTACTAAGAGTCTTAAAACTCTCCAAAGTAATGATTATCAATGTGAGGATATCAGCTGGATGGATTGCTATCCATCAACATCCCAAGAATGCAAAGCCTAGCTAGTAAACTGGTGGAACATTTCCTATCAATTAAAAACTGGTAAGGATACACTGTATTTACATATTATATTACATAATGTAGCATGTTGCAAGGGTATCAATCGAAAACTATTAACAAATAAAAAAATAAGTGACTCACACGAAGAGTGTCTGTTGAGTGTCTGCACACGAGAGCATAAATAACATGCTCTGTGGGTTTTTTTTTGTTTTTTTCCATGGATTTGCTGCCATAAGAATGCCCCTAGACCTCCCCAGAGGGTCAGAGGTCCAACCACCACAGTCTCACAAAATCCTGTGGGGAAACACTGAAGGTACACAAAGTGGGTTTACCTCCATAATCAAATGACTAGTAACACTCAAAAACAGAAGGCCAGATTAGACTTTGCTAAAAAATAAATAAAAAATAAAAAAGAAATAAAAAGAAATAAAAACTAAAAAAGCCTGCCCAGTTCTGGAACAACATTCTTTGGACAGATGAAACCAAGATTAACTTGTACCAGAATTATGGGAAGAGAAGGGTATGGAGGAAGAAAAGAAGGGTTCATGATCCAAGCAAACCACCTCATCTGTCAAATATAGTGAAAGAAGTGTTATGGTATAGGCATGTAAGGCTGCCAATAGAACTGGCTCACTGGTGTTTATTGATGACGTGACTGCTGATAGAAGTAGTCAGATAAATTCTGAAGTGTATAGAGCTATACTTTCTGCTCAGATTCAATCAAATGCTGCAGAAATTATGGCATTTCTCAGTAAAGTAGGACAATGATCCAAAAAACATCAACCCAACTGAGCATGCTTTTGACTCACTGAAGACAGAAAACCCAACAAACAAGCAACAGAAGGCAGCTGCAGTAAAGGCCTGGCAAAGCATCTCAAGGGAGGAAACTCAGCATTTGGTGATGTCCATGGCTTCCAGACCTCAGGCAGTCATTGATTTGCATCCAAGTATTGTTTATGTATATGTTTATTTTTGATACTGTGAAAATGGAGGGATGAAGTAAAAAATTAATGCCTGTAACTCCTAAACGGTTAATGCAATCCATTTGTTAAACTCACTGAATTAAAGCGGAAGATCTTCATTTCAATTACATCTTTTAATTGCTTTATTTCAATTGCACTGTGGTGCACAGAGGAATATAATTATGAAAATTGTGTCACTGCCCAAATACATATGGACCCAACTGTAATTGTCACCCAAACTCTGGGCCCCAAGAGATGTAAAAACCATCAAATTGTGCAAAAAATGCAGCAAATACATTTGCAAGGCACATCATTGTGACTCCACATATATACAAAAATGTGACTAAATTAAATTGATAAGTTAGGAAATTAAATTATGATTTTTTTCCCACACTGGCACTGTTCATTTTGTCTCATAATGAGATTGGATCTTAAAATATGTAAAACTTAAAAAGAAAGTTTCATAGCTAAACTTTGACATAGCAGTCTAGTCTAGGAAATTTAATACTGATAATCTCTCTAGTCTATAATACCCTCAACTGAAACAGAGACTGCTTATTTTACTCAAAAACAAGTGTCATAATTTCACGTAAGTGAGGATTATTCACCATGCATTTCATAAAGGAATGTAAACCTCGTGGTAATGACTAAAATGGGATTGCTTAAAATACAGACTGTGAAATGTGGAGTCCATGTGCTTGTACAAATTTGTTTGAAATATGCATTTATCTCATAAGGAAAGGTTCAAGT
This sequence comes from Ictalurus furcatus, assembly GCF_023375685.1. Classification (NCBI taxonomy): domain Eukaryota; kingdom Metazoa; phylum Chordata; class Actinopteri; order Siluriformes; family Ictaluridae; genus Ictalurus; species Ictalurus furcatus. The sequence continues at coordinate 13,613,619 of NC_071256.1, read as the reverse complement.
GTGAATAAACTACTCTAATTTGTTAGGACAAAACGGTCATTTATTCCGCTTACCTCAGCAATTCTTTAGTAAAATCTATCTGAACAGGTTCCGGTTGAATATCGCTCGCAGCCATCTTCACTAAGGATCTTCCGCAAACAGAGGAAGTATGTCTCAATCAGCGATGTAATCCTTCTCCTCTTTCTCTGCTTCGTTTTCTTATCCCTATACTTATTCTTATACTTATTCCTATTCTAATTCTTCTTCTGTTGTATCATGGCTGTTGGCCAACCAGCTAAAATGGTGCATTACCGCCACCAATTGGTCAGGAGTGTGAAGCATTGACAGAGAGGGAAAGAAAACAATAACAACAACAATAAATAATAATAATAATAATAATAATAATAATAATAATAATAACAATAATAATGATTACAATAAATAAATAAATATTATTTAATATTTAGTTGTATAATTCATATTTTATATTCAATTTGAATATTCATCTTATTTAAATCCTTTGACCTAAACTGGTAATTTTAAGATATTCTAATAATACTCTATATTTTTGCTTGTCCTGGTGAGCAAAGTAGATTTTGTAATGTGAAATTAGTATCATCTTTGTCCTTTAGTTTCTTTGCAGTCTTTCCTCTTTCTTCTTCATATGCCTTACAATGTCTCTTCTTGATTACAATTCATACATAATCCTGTTTCATGTTTTCTTATTCTTAGTAAGGACTTATTTAAAATGGAGGGTCCAATTTGGTGACGAGTTATTATAGTATCTTCTTTCCTGTTGTTCATTACTATTCTTCATATACCTACTTGTTTTTGTATACTGTAAAATTGTCTGCATCTTATGTCCTTATCCCATATATCCTGACATCTTTTATTCACAAAATTCTTTATTTTTCCTTTTACCTCATCTTTACTCATCATTATTTGAAAATCTACTTCTGAATGACCAACTGATTGTTTTGCCAATCTATCAACCATTTCAATCTCATGTGCCCTCACATGTGCTGGTACCATTGAAAACTCAGTGCCATCCCTATATTGTTGATTTTAAGCAATGTTTTAAGGATCTCATATATAAAGTATTATTATGTACTGCCTTGACTTGGACTTTCCACTTGAAATGCTTGATAAAGCTGAAAGTGAGTCAGAGAACATGACAACTTTCCTTAGTTTAACTTCTTCAACCCACTGAAGGGCTAAAATAATGGCTACTAGTTCTGTAGTAAATACTGATAAATCATTTGATGTTCTTTTCTTTATGCTTACTTTGAATTTTGGAATATATATAACTGCAGCTGTTTGACCCGAAATTGGATCGTTGGAACCATCTGTAAATATGTGTAATTCTGATACATATTCTTGTTCTATATATTGTTGAACTATAACTATATTGTTGAAAGATATCTAATTCAAAAATAATTATTTAAGTCTGAAATAAACTCTAGGCATATTTACTAGCCATGGCGCAGGTAGTACAACAGTAGGGCTGTGGTAGTACAACAGTAGTACAACAGTACTGTGGTAGTACAACGGTAGTACGCTTTGGTAGTACAGCATTGGGGCTAATCTGTAATTCTGTAATGCCCACTATTTGATCATTTTTATTTGATATCCATCCAAAACTTCTGACACTTCTGTTCTCATGTTCCCAACTTTCTTCCAAATCTCTTTTAAATGGATGTTTCATATTATGTCCCTTCACACTGACCCAAAATGCCATGCAATTTATTTAATTAATATTGCTAATGTTGAACTATACAGCTCTCTAGTTCAGTATTCAGGGTGCTTCTTCTTCTTCTGCTGCTTCTTCTTCTTCTTCTTTGGGTTTTAATGGCAGCTTTCATCATAAGTGTAGCACTACTGCCATCTTCTGGGGTTAGCTAACTCCTATTTGTCTAGTAACTCATATTTTCTACATTAATCATGTTCTTATTAGGATGCGGTTCCAACATCTTCTGCCTTGTCCATTCCCACCAGTATACTCTTTATTCCTATTCCTGCTCTTCATTATCTTTCCATTTCTTCCATCATATCCTTTCTTTCTACTCCATATTTTCTGTAGTTAATAAGCACCTGTTCTACAGTTTCTGCTACATGGCAATGATCACAAAAGCCAGTTGGAGGCTTCTCTATAATGTGAAGTGTACTATTCAGCTTAATGTGTCCTATTCTTAACCTAGTCATGGTTTTCTCCTTTTTTCTGTTTCTTCCCTTACTTTCTACAATACAGACTCTATTTTGTATGGGGTATAAATGTCTTCCTTTTATCTCCCGATCCCACTGCGGCTGCCACTCTTTAATAATTTCTTTCCATACGATGCTCTTTCCTTCTGATTTACAGAGACAAATACTTGTGTCTATGTTTTTTTTTCAAGCTTGTTTGTTAGTTAGTTACAGTTACATTTATATAGTGCTTTTCCAGACACTCAACGTGATTTACATAATATTGGGCGGGGGGGATATTGGGGGTGTCTTCTCAACCACCACTAGTGTGTAGCATCTACCTGGATGATATGACGGCAGTCATGGTGTGCTAGAATGCCCACCACAAACCAGCTTATAGTGGAGAGGAAAGAGTGATGTAGCCAATTCAGAGATGGAGATTATTAGGGGGCCATGATAGAGAAGGACTAATAGGGGAATTTCGCCAGGACACCTGGGTTATACCCCTACTCTTTAGGAAAAGTGTCCTGGGATTTTTAATGACCACCTTAAACCACATTGGTTTAAGGTCTCATCCAAAAGACAGTGCTGTTTTAATAGAACAGTGTCCTTGTCACTATACTGGGGTATTAGGCCCCATGCAGACCAATCACCCCCTGCTGGCCTCACTAATACCACTCCCAGCACTAACCTTAGTTTTCCCCAGGTGGTCTCCCATCCAGGTACTGGCCAGGCTCAAAGCTGCTTAGCTTCAGTGGGAGAGTTTGTCCACACTTTCATTACCCATAATGCCTATATGAACAGGGACCCAGATGAATATGACCTCAGTATCTTGTTTCCTTATTCTTAAGTGTGTTAACATTATTTTCTAAAGTAAATCCTGACAATTACTGGTCATACTTGGCATGAGACTGCACAAGGAAGAGATTGAATCACTACAACCTAGGTCTTTGTTTGGTTTGTTTTGCTCAACCCTTCCTAAAGCCATCAAGATGGCATATAACAGTCAAGAGTAAATACACTTAGGTAGTTTGAAGTCCTTCTGCATATCACACTTCTCTGTCTAGATTACATATAGATATGGTTGTCCCAAAAGAATCATCTCTGATCAGCAAAGAGAATTTGTGAATGAAGTATGTGCATTTATTAAATACGAAGTCAAGCGAACCCCTGCCGTTGAAATAAAAGCTACAGTTAATCGAAAAGAGGCTTGATCATGACGAAAAAAATAATCGATGTCGAATATACATAGAAAAGAAGCTTGAACAATGTTAACATTCTTGAAATGCTATATTACTTTGAAATTATGCAAAAAAAACTGATTAATGAAGTTACTGCTGTGTAATTTCAAAGAAATATATCTAGATGTGATTGTTCATTGTTCACTAAGATTTATTTTTATTTCATTTTTTGAAAGCATTTTCTCCAATTTATGGGAATATGAAATCTCTTGCATACGAAACTGCACATACGAAACTAAACATACGAAGCTAAGCACGCTCATGCACAGGTATTGTCTCTAAAACACATTGGATTTCATTGTATAGGCTATATCTTGAACTGGTATGTTTGTGTTATATATGAATGGATTGTTAAGTAGATTATACTCCAGGCATTTCCATGACATGCAAAAATGTTGTTCATTTTATATACCTGAATAAAAGATTCTGAAGTCACAATCCCTCCGTTGCTAATACGTGGTCGAAATTGCGTTCAATAAATACGAAAGTTGATCTGATAATGGTCGATATCGGGCTTGAATGTGAGCGATAATAGGGGACAGTACACGATACAAGAGATATAAGAGAGTATACTCTCTTATATCTTATATATCAATGATAAGATTATACTTTGACTGGATTATACTTTGATTAAAATATTCCATATATTATCACAACATAATCATATGCTTAATATATTTAAATGCTGGTTTAACATTAAGTCAGGGGAGGCTGTGGCTCAGTTGGTAGAGTGGGTTGTCCACCAATTATAGGCTTGGCGGTTCGATTCCTGACCCGTGTGACTCCATGTGCCGAAATGTCCTTGGGCAAGACACTGAACCCCAAGTTGCTCCCAATGGCAAGTTAGTGCCTTGCATGGTAGCTCTGCTACTGTGTGTGTGTGTGTGTGAATGAGTGAATGAAACACAGTGTAAAGCGCTATATAAGTGCATAATTTACGATGGTTTTGTCAAAATCATGCTTCGTTTCGACATATAAGATCCGCTTAGAGCCGATACATTTAGAGGCTTGGTTTCGACGATAAAATGCATATAAAAGTGTCCCCATTTTACGGCTTGAAAGCGGCTTGATTATACGTCATATCAACGATAATCTTTGCGACTTTCCGCCGACTATTCAACGTCGAATTGTTTGCTGGGCTGTCACCCCCAAACCAATGGCCTGGATGAGAAATCAAATGACAACATAAAGTGGCAAGTTTTTTTCAAGCTTTTAGTAGAGCTTTATGACACAGGCTTGTTTTTTTTTTGTTTTTTTTAAACATTTCTTTTAACATACCACTTCAATTTCAGGTAAAGGGACTCTGTTGTTTCATGCAGTACATGGTTGGAGCAAGAAATTTGAAAGCATTTCTGACAGGCGAAAGAACATTATTTATTGATGAACAGGAGTTTGGAAAATAAGTACATTTATACTAGGGGATGGAGAGGGGGGATGGCAGGTTAACAAGGGGGTCAATCTGCTAATAAAGGAGATGACATTTCCCCTCAAATCGCATACTGCTTACCTCTAAAGGGGACAAGTGGAACCCACACTATTCCAGCTAAATGCCCCCCACAGCATAACAGAGCCACTGGATCGCCTCAACTGTAAGTGTTAAGTATTCAGGACTTCTGCTTTAAGTTGTCATCTATCTGTGTGTGTGTGTGTGTGTGTGTGTGTGAGAATACTTACTTTCTGACTCACAAATGAAACCTTTGTAGAGTACCATTATTCATTTACTTATACAGAAAGAGTGAAGTTGCTACAGTTACAAACTAAAACCACTGTTTCCAGGGAATGCAGATGATTACTGCATGGTATGCTCCTTGCTTGAAAAAGATGAAGATCAGAGCATGATTGAAATGGTAAAGTATAACATAAAAATGTGCATATATTTTACCTCAGTGTTGAGTTTTATGTATCTAATGCTCTTTTTATTTATATATTTTTTGTAGGTGCAGTGTGGTGTGTGCAGTAGGTGGGCACATTTTGAATGTGCCCAATATGAAAACCATAGTTGTGTTACATATACGTGCAAAAAGTGCCAATAGCTGCAGTTAAAACATGGGTAGCATACTTGGTGGGGCAGAAAACAAGCTGTCAGAGATAGTAGGACATTGTGAAATGTGTAAAAAATTAAGGTAACACATCTTGACAGGGAAATAATGAGTCATCAGAATGTGCTACCAGCATAACATTCATGTGTGATTTGTAAATGACTTCTGTATGTTAATAAAGACATTTTAATTCATGCGTGGACAACGTCGACATTCCAGGCCGGATCTAGGCATGTGCAGGGGTGGTGTGAACGCACCCAAACGTCTGTCTTGCCCACTCAATCAGAACTTAGGCAAAGACAAGATTAATCTTTTATTTTTTACGATTTGTGTATTGGTGAAAAGCAATCTGATGTGGGCTGTGGGTTGAGAAGTTTGAGGAAGGGCTGTAGACTGCCCCAACCCATTACAAAATAATGCCAGAAAATTGCAGTTTTTACTGTTTTTATTGGCTGAAAGCAACTGGACGGTAAGTGACTTTAAACTTGAAGCAGGTAAGGAACAGGGCCAACCGGGCTTGGCGGGGATTAAGACGACGTGCATTCTGTAGATATTCCAAGTTTTGGTGATCTGTGATTACTTGAAACTGGTGAGTTGCTCCCTCCAGCCAACATCTCCACTCCTCTAGGGCAATTTTGATGGCGAGCAGTTCCCGGTTGCCAATGCCGTAGTTCTGCTCCGCCGGGCACAGTTTACGGGAGAAGAAGGCACATGGATAGAGCTGAACTGATTCCCCCTGCCGCTGAGAGAAGACACTCCCGTGTTGGGATGCATCCACTTCCATGACAAAGGGCAGATCTGTATTGGGGTGTGTAAGGATGGGAGTTCAGGACAGAGACTTGGGATGATTGCGAAGTAAAGATGTTATGGGAGAGGCAATCTGACTGAACTTATGATAGAAATTGGCGAATCCTAGAAATTACTGAAGTTCCTTGATTGAAGAAGGTTGTGGTCAATTTTTGACATCGTGTACCTTCTCCTGGTCCATCGATGACATAACCCGGGAAGTGGATGGCCGGGCGATGGAAGTCACACTTGTCCATTTTCAGATAAAGTTGGTGATCTCTCAGACATTGAAGGACCTGAGTGATGTGTTGGCAATGTTCGGTCAGGTTTCAGGAGTAGATAAGGATATCATCTATATAAACGATAACGACCCTGTGAAGCATGTCTCGGAATACCTCATTCATGAATCCTTGTAATACAGAAGGTGAGTTAGCTAGCCCATATGAATGCGGTTTTCCACTCATCACCTTTCCATATTGGGATGAGATTATATGCACTTTGTAGGTCCAACTTTGAGAAGATATGAGCGTCCCTTAGTTGCTCTAAGGCTGCTGGGTCCAGGGGAAGAGAATAATGATATTTAATGCTTTGCTCATTGAGAGTCTTGTAATCAATGCATGGGTGGAGCCCTTGATCTTTTTTGGCCATGAAGAACCTTGAAGCGAGAGGGGATGTGGACGGTTGAATGAATCCTTGTTTAAGTGCTTCCTCAATGTACTGTTCCATGGCCTTCATTTCCAGGATCGAAAGTGGGTAAATTTTACCTTTGGGTAATGTGGCTGCAGGTACCAGCTCGATAGCGCAGTGCCATGGCTGATGCTTTTTACTTTATATATGCTACATCTGGGTCAAATTATTCGTAACCATGGAATTAGCTTCCACTGTTATGCTGATGACACACAGTTGTATGTTTTAGCAAAGCCAGATGACAGACAGCAGCTGCATAAAGTTGAGGAATGTGAGGAATGGGGCCCGGGGTACAAATTAGCCAGATGGCCGAGAAACCATAGCGGCACCCATGGACAGATGTTGTGGCGAGAGAGAATTTGGACAGTTTTGCATTTTGTTAAACATTTCAACTTCAAGTGGAGATGTAAAAAGACCAAGGTCTATTGTATGGGACCATTTTGAAAACCTCCAAAACAACCTTGTGAGGTGTATGATTTGTGACCAGCAACTGACTTCAACATGTTGTAACACCTGTGCTCAAAACACCCTTATTTCTGTCTGATTGATTCTTGTCATACAGTCACATCATTTGCCTTTTACACACAGGCCTATATAGTTTAAAACAAATTGTGAAAAAAAAAATTATATGTATATATCTTGTTGAGATTCATATTATATTGAGACACAAATCATATCTGGACAAAAACAGAACTAAATGAAAGGATTAAAGCACTATTCCAACATTCTCCTTCTGCTGACTGATAACACTTTCACATTGACTGCTAGTTTTTATAGACAGCTTTAATAACAAACTCATGTGTGTATAATTACAAAAGAAGAGTGATCGTTAATTGTGTATAAATGGCCTGATTAGCCAATCCTGTAACTAAAAACACACAATAGAAGCACTAATATTTAATGATACTTATTTATCTGTAAATTATGTTTAAAACATTACACTTTGATGAAAACATTTGCAATTGTTTTGTAAAAGGTGTCATTATGTTTGGACCGAGTTCTCGTTGCTTTTACAAGGTTTTCACCAGCAAGTGGCGCCAGAGTGTGGTGTTTGGAGTGCTTCGAAACACAATCATTTTTCGAAGCATTTGGTTCAGTTGATTCAGAGTTTCGAAAAGCTTCGTTTCTCCCATTACTAGTTACAAATATTGATTTACCTTTAACTCTAAAAGCGTTAAATGGTGTAATCTTTGCTGCGCTTTTTCGTTGTAGTCTTCTTGATCTCATTGGCCGTTTTGGCACCACAGATTGCCGCGCTTCATGCAAGTGCAGACACGTCACAATGCTACAGTCTCGTGTGATCTCGCGAGATTACGCCTCCAGGTCCTGGAAAGTTCCAGACAATACAACTCGGAAGTCTGTATTGAAGTCTGTATTGTAAGATGGCCTCGATAATATTTATATTTTTATGTGAGATTTCTTTATCTAAAGTAATTGTATATCTATTCATACTCAGCTACAATGTATTATTATTATTATTATTATTATCAATTTTTTTTTTTTGTATTTTAAAATAATAATTTAAATCACAACTTTTTGTGATTTAAATTATTATTGTTGTTGAAAATATTATGTTGATCCAACATACAGATCTTGGGAAAATTTCAACCTTGATTTACTACAATTGTTGTAAAATAACTGACATTATTTTAACCATATTTCAATGTTGAAGGTTGGTCGTGTGCCGGCTGGGAACGTACACGGTCTGGTACACGAACCTACATGATTACACTCTGCCTAGTATGGAGTACGTAATTACAACAATTCACCTGTGAGCTTAGATCTGCTAATACAAAATGAGTAAAGTGAACAATACACAGTTGAGTAAGGGCAACACACTGCTCAGTGTGAAGTAACAATATTCCACCCTTATTAGAATGATATTTTTGTAAAATGCTCTAGCATATTCACTGAATGAGTCCTTTTGCTGTTTGTATGTAGTGGAGGTGGTGATGGGGTTGGGGGGAGTATACCCCTCCTTTATTTCTCTCGTTCTACTGTGTCTAGCCTTTAAGGTCTGTTTTGTTTGCATTCCTCTCAGTTAATAAGTGTTTGTCTGATCCCATGCATGAGGCTAAAGATCACCCCACAGGAACAGATTGGGCACTTCTACTTCTTGCGGTATACGAAGGAACAAGAGTGATGTTAGGCTGATAAACATAATAATTTTCATGGATCTCCAGGTTACCTATTAACTATAATAATAACTAAGGTGCCAACACAGATCACATTCACCACAGTGGGTGTCAGGTGACCCCTCTGCATGTTAATGCACATGCACACATGCATATAAACTCTCAGGATTAGATACATAAAAACAGAGACATAAAAGTCTCTGTTTCACTTCATCCTCTGTCTTTTCCAGTCATGTGCTTTAACAGGAGGACCAGGCACCATGCAGATTCAGTACTTGGGGTTAGAGTCCTGCGAATGGTTACCGCTGTGTTAGAATTAGGAAGAGAAAGCTCTGGCTGGGCTGCTCTTTGAGGGGGTCCCACTTTAGATCTAGTGTTTGGGCCTTTTGTGGGGTTTTTGTCACCCCAGCTGCTCACCTATTGAAAGAAGAGCCTAAGATATTTAAATTAGCATCATTTTATAGTATGCATTCTGCTGGGAAACAAACAAAGAAATAAAGAAATTAAATGAAACCTTTATAGTCAGTAGAAGTCTAATTGCTTGTTTACTGGAGAACATCCTTTAAATAAAGTAATAAAAAGGCCCCAATATGGGAAGCTTTGATATACTTTTTAAAAACTTTTTTTTTTTTTAATTTTTTAATTTTTTTTTTTTACTGAGGCCTAGTGACATACTGCAAGAGGTTTGGCTTGCGTCCAACCCAGTATTGCTAAGCAGGTCTAGACTTGCCCATTCAAAGTAGAGACATGGCCAAAAGGATTACACATGGCAAAGCTTGAACCGGGCTGCCATGGTCTTTGTTGTGTTTCTTTTTCTTTATCTCTATGTAATTTGCACTCTTTCCAGTTGTGTGCTCCTGTTCTAACATATGTGATAAAGAACTCTGACTGAGCACTGCGTGCACTCCAAAACAGTGCCATCATACAGTGGTGCTTGAAAGTTTGTCAGATCATCAGATTTTCACACAAGTCCTAAAAGCAGACAAAGTGAACCCAAGTGAACAAATGAGACAAAAATATTATACTTCATCATTTATTTATTGAATTATCCAATATAACATCTGTGATTCCAATGAAAATAATGAAACTAATCTGTGATGGGCAAAACTCTGTCCGTCTGAGGGGCAAAAAACATCCGTTCGTGAACTAAATCTCAAGAGGAAGTGGGTCATACAGCAAGACAATGACCCTAATCACACAAGTTGTTCTACCAAAGAATGGTTAGAGAAGAATAAAGTTAATGTTAAGTTGAGATGGCTAAGTCAAAGTCCTGACCTTAATCCAATAGAAATGTTTTGGAAGGACCTGAAGCAAGCAGTTCATATGTGGAAACCCACCAACATCCCAAAGTTGAAACTGTTCTGTACCGAGTAATGGGCTAAAATTCCTCCAAGCGAATTTGCAGGACTGATCAACAGTTACGGGAAATGTTTAGTTGCAGTTATTACTGCACAAGGGGGCAAAGGTACAAATACATTTGTCACTCACAGATAAATAAATAAATGACAAAGTATAATACGTTAGTCTTATTTGTTTAATTGGGTTCTCTTTATTTACTTTTAGGCCTTTTTTGAAAATCTGAATATGTTTTAGGTCATTTTTATGCAGAAAAATTTTAAATTCTAAATGGTTCACAAATTTGAAGCATCACTGTGTGTGTAATCATTCAGGCCTGCTGTACCTGTCCACAGATGCCTTATAATTGTACCATTTTTCTTGACCTAAGGAAAATATGATCATATCAACATTTATATTCTCTCTTTTTTTAAATAACTGGTCCTTGTCCAATTTAACTGTTACTGATGAGGTGATAGGTGTGCTCTGATCATGAAAACAAGGTGCTTACAGGTGCTATTTGCTCACAGGTGGCACCACCTGCTTTTCCAACACATATGTTAGGTACCTGATACAAGTAGGCCTGTTCTGCCTGAAACCACAGGCAGCATTATATCCTCACTTTTAGATTACAGAACACATTTACTACAATAAAAAAATATAATAGAATGATATAAAATGACAGCTTGTCACTCCAGGGCATGATGATCCCTCTTAACTGGCTAAGGTGGTAAACAGTTTTGTCATGGCAATCTTTTGCCATCTCATCCCCCTCTGCTTCCCAAACACCTACAAAAGAGAGTCACAGCTTTGTGTAATGAATAAGAGGCCTCCCACAGTTTCACTAGACATTGTTCTCTCTGCACTTGCTCACTGTTTGTATTGCCCACTAAGTTGGTGATGGATGTAAGATTACCCTGATACTAGTGTCTCACTCAAAAAGAGGCACTGGCTCAGAGAATACACACACCATAAACCCACCACCAGCAACTCTGCATACAATGACTAACTGCTCTTGTTTGACATATACTTTTCAGATGCATCTGTAAGATGAGGATATTGAGTTTTACTTAAATATATTTGGCTATTTTTGCTTATTGGCAACAGAAGTGACAATTGGTAACAATTTGAAAAAACACTGAAGAATCCTTTTAGAGGGCACAGTGAGACCACACTCTGTAATCTGATTGCTCCTCCTTCTACTAATTTGATTTCAGACTAAATTCCCCGTTTGTTTCCTTATCTCTCCACAATACCATAATATATATTTATTTACTTATTTTACAGTTTAGTAAATGGAAACAATGCTATACTTGACAAAGAAGAGCCTAGTTATATCAACAGGGCATTAAACTTCATCTTTAGTTTAAAGACTATGGAGCATACACTGTCGGTCAGAAGACTGCAGATATGCAAATAATTTATTTTCAGTGCCATCATACCATTGAGAAAAGTATCTTCCCTAAATGGAGAAGCAATTCAAAGTTTGTCCTGTGTCCTATGAATTCACTCATGCACATTCCTTGATGTTTTAATAGATCACATTAGCTAGATAAGTGTCATTTAAAAACTTTGCATAATCACTGTGATAAATCTTGGGTAACACCAGGCCCTTTCTCTGTCTGTTTTGCAGTAACTGTTATGGGCCTTCTCCCATTTTGCATCCAATCCGCTTGACAATGGCACCCACAGTTACCCAGGAGACAGGCCTTTATGTGAGGGGCATGTGCTGAAAAAAGATGTTTTCTACCTCTCTCTTGTCCAGTTTTCCATGCGTTCAGCCTTTTTTTTTCTGGAAAATGGGGGTAAATTGAGCTTGGAGATGATTCCTGAACCAGTGGTTGCTCTGTGCTCTCCATTTTTGCTTCAGGAACAGCATTGGAGTTGTGGTGACAACAGTGGAATATCTATCCTGAAAGCGCTGCTTGATACTAGTTCTGATACAAAGTTGTGTTTGACCATTATAAAAAAAAAAATGTCTGGCCACCTGACCATTTAATCTTACCTGTCAATGTATGTGATGCTCCTGAATTACATTCACAGCAGAGAATGTCTAAACGTTTTCTTCCTTCTTCAGCCAGATGTTTTAAAATGGTGTAAAAGGTACGATTCAGTTTGGTTCTAAATATTGCTGGACTGGCTGAAAAAGTGCTATGGATAATATTTCAACAGGGAGCTCTCCTTACGTGCAGCCTTCAGCAATGATGGACAATAATGCTTGCATCAGGTTACTCTGGCCTCTCATTTAACCAAGCCTCAACATTATAATTACCAACCATGCATTCCACCTGCAAAAAATCTTCTAGCATTGATTGGTCATTCCAGAGATAACCTGTCCTTTGCTAATCGGTAGGTAAAGCAATATATAACAACTAAAAAAATGGTTAAATTAACATTTACAGTGTTAATGTAATCCTTAATTGAGACACTAAGACTAAACATTACAAAGTGTTAATTTAGCAGGGAAAATAATGTTAACCATTAATAATAAAATGAATAATAATCATAACACCGTCTGCCCCAGTTATCAACAGCAAAAGATGAAATGCATTTTGATTTTAGTTTTTTGTTGTCTTTAAATATCCTAGGGAGAAGGAGGAATGATTTTGGACCACCTTCAATGTACTAAGGGGCATGCTACTAACACTATGGCATTCAATTATGACCATTTTATTAGGTACTACACTGTTAGCCCAGATTTCATATTACTTAAGAATTTAATTACAACATACTTAAATTATTTAAGTTTGAGTGCATTACTAAAAAATTTAAGCAGATTCTACTAATTTGTTGACATATTTCAATGTATGAATAATTTTAAGTTAAATGGATTAAAATTATTAAGTTTTTGTCCTGACCACACCTCCCCACTGGTTAGCTGTTGCAGAGTCAAGGGAAGCCATTTTTTCTTGTGGTTTCAAGTGAATTCAAGGAGCTGTTGACGAGTGGTTATAAAGTATGTTTTAGCCGGTTTTTATTGTTTCTATTTTCCATTGAGAAACTGTGATTAATAAAAAATATAGTTTGAAACAATTTTGGACGTTTTCTCCCGCTTGAACTTGAACCAGGCGAGTTCAGGCGACATTTTTTCGTATGTTCATTTTAACTGTGAAAAATATTGTTTGAAACCATTTCAGATGTTTTCTCATGCTTGAATCCCTGCCAGGTGAGTTCGGCGGACATTTTTTTTTGTCTGTTAATTTTTATTGTGTCCCCCCCCCCCCCCCCAATCGAGGTGCTGTTTGTGAGTAGTCAAAAAAAACCCCATTGTTTTCAGCTTTTAACTAGCTAGTTTTTCACTTGCGCTCGGTGGACACGATCCCACTTAAACTCGCTGACATTTTTTTCGCTTGTTCATTTTTAATAGTGAAAAACATTGTTTTAAACAATTTTGAACGTTTTCTCCCGCTTGAACCCCTACCCGGCGAGTTCAGCGGACATTTTTTTGTCAATCTGTTTCTTCCTCTGTTGGGATGTAACTGACAAGGACTCGTACAGTCAAACTCCATTGGGGATCCTCTGCTTCAAATCAGAAAGTCCTCAGCTTAACCATTCAAAGTGAGCATCGTCTTGGACAGGAGTTTGGTGATGGATGAACTGGCCGACCTGCCTCAGGCCTTCTGTGTTCTTTTCGGACTGATTTATGCCCTGTACTTGCACTATAGTAAGTGCATGAAAAACAGTTTCCACTTTATTCAGCAGGTAATTATCAACCTGGGAGGTAAGCTGATACCCAAAATTCAATCTTTGAAAAATTAGCTAACAGTAAAACAGGCCTCCCAATTGTTCTACTACTGTTCCACTAGCAAGTGGTTAATTTGTAATGTTGAAGTGCATCTTTTATTGTATCTGATTTTGTGGTTTGATTCAATTCTTATTTGCATGGTTCCTATTTTATAGAAATTTGAAATTTATTTTATTTATATACAATGAGGGAAAGAAGTATTTGATCCCCTGCTGATTTTGTACGTTTGCCCACTGACAAAGAAATGATCAGTCTATAATTTTAATGGTAGGTTTATTTGAACAGTGAGAGACAGAATAACAACAAGAAAATCCAGAAAAACGCATGTCAAAAATGTTATAAATTGATTTGCATTTTAATGAGGGAAATAAGTATTTGACCCCCTCTCAATCAGAAAGATTTCTGGCTCCCAGGTGTCTTTTATACAGGTAACGAGCTGAGATTAGGAGCACACTCTTAAAGGGAGTGCTCCTAATCTCAGCTTGTTACCTGTATAAAAGACACCTGTCCACAGAAGCAATCAATCAATCAGATTCCAAACTCTCCACCATGGCCAAGACCAAAGAGCTCTCCAAGGATGTCAGGGACAAGATTGTAGACCTACACAAGTGTGGAATGGGCTACAAGACCATTGCCAAGCAGCTTGGTGAGAAGGTGACAACAGTTGGTGCGATTATTCGCAAATGGAAGAAACACAAAAGAACTGTCAGTCTCCCTCGGCCTGGGGCTCCATGCAAGATCTCACCTCGTGGAGTTGCAATGATCATGAGAACAGTGAGGAATCAGCTCAGAAATACACGGGAAGATCTTGTCAATGATCTCAAGGCAGCTGGGACCATAGTTACCAAGAAAACAATTGGTAACACACTACGCCATGAAGGACTGAAATCCTGCAGCGCCCGCAAGGTCCCCCTGCTCAAGAAAGCACATATACATGCCCGTCTGAAGTTTGCCAATGAACATCTGAATGATTCAGAGGACAACTGGGTGAAAGTGTTGTGGTCAGATGAGACCAAAATGGAGCTCTTTGGCATCAACTCAACTCGCCGTGTTTGGAGGAGGAGGAATGCTGCCTATGACCCCAAGAACACCATCCCCACCGTCAAACATGGAGGTGGAAACATTATGATTTGGGGGTGTTTTTCTGCTAAGGGGACAGGACAACTTCACCGCATCAAAGGGACAATGGACGGGGCCATGTACCGTCAAATCTTGGGTGAGAACCTCCTTCCCTCAGCCAGGGCATTGAAAATGGGTCGTGGATGGGTATTCCAGCATGACAATGACCCAAAATACACGGCCAAGGCAACAAAGGAGTGGCTCAAGAAGAAGCACATTAAGGTCCTGGAGTGGCCTAGCCAGTCTCCAGACCTTAATCCCATGGACAATCTGTGGAGGGAGCTGAAGGTTCAAGTTGCCAAATGTCAGCCTCGAAACCTTAATGACTTGGAGAAGATCTGCAAAGAGGAGTGGGACAAAATCCCCCCCCGAGATGTGTGCAAACCTGGTGGCCAACTACAAGAAACGTCTGACCTCTGTGATTGCCAACAAGGGTTTTGCCACTAAGTACTAAGTCATGTTTTGCAGAGGGGTCAAATACATATTTCCCTCATTAAAATGCAAATCAATTTATAACATTTTTGACATGTGTTTTTCTGGATTTTTTTGTTGTTATTCTGTCTCTCACTGTTCAAATATATCTACCATTAAAATTATAGAATGATCATTTCTTTGTCACTGGGCAAACGTACAAAATCAGCAGGGGATCAAATACTTTTTTCCCTCACTGTACACAGTGGTATAATACTGATGTCTAATGAACATTTCAAGTGAATAGCCTTATTGGAAATATATTTACTGAAACAAATGTTGATGTGTCCAATACTTATTTCCCCCACTGTGTGTGTATATTTTATATATAAATTTTATATATATATATATATATATATATATATGTAGCTGTTGCTGAAAGCAACATGGGTCTTTTCTTTCTTTAAGCCTTTAAAGTATTTATTTGTTATGTTATTATTACAATAATGCAATGTAAATATTAATAGTAATTTGCCTATGTGAGTTTTGTTTTACAAGGGTTGCAGAAATAGTGACACCTACAGGTTAAACTAGTGAGCTGCATTTAATTTAAGTTACTGTGGTCATGTGATTAGCCTAACTAATAGCAGTGCAAAAATGTGCATGCAGTTTTTTGGTGCTACGCTGTACACGGAGTTAGATGCTAAAGAAGAGAATAATTAAACAGTAAAGCGTTACAGCAACTCCTAGATTTCTGGTCGGAAGGCGCACACGGTATGTTGGTTTGTGATGTTGTGCATTTCATGTTTGTATTGCAATGTAATAGCGCAATGTTTCCTAGGGCCATTAATGCTAGTTTAATATGTGAGCAAGATGAATGAATACTCATGGACTCTTAAGAACATGCTTATGTACAATATGCTCATGTGAGAATGTGTTATGCACTTTATTTCAGTTTTTCACGGTGTTTGATGGTGTTTGATGGTGTTTGACGGTGTTTGACGGTGATTGAATGCGCTTAAGTTGTGAAGGAATGCAATTAAAGAAACGACAAACATCAGTTGAAGCGTACGTTTTAATCTGACCAGAAGAATAAGTTTGGGAGCAGCTACAGTGAAAAACGTGGCCTACTGCCTTTGGTAAGGCAGTGAAGAAGAACGTAGGCCTATTCTGGAAAAGCAGTGAAAAACGTGGCCTGCTGCCACGAGCCACAGTGAAGAACATACTGCTTCGTGAACTGCAGTGAAAAAGTATTGTTTGGTGTGGTGTAAAACATCGCCATCCATGGACATGTACAACGTAGCCATTGGAGAGTGAGCAACGATCGCCAGCATCCCAGGGAATATTGTACGGGCCCGCCC
Source organism: Ictalurus furcatus (assembly GCF_023375685.1). Classification (NCBI taxonomy): domain Eukaryota; kingdom Metazoa; phylum Chordata; class Actinopteri; order Siluriformes; family Ictaluridae; genus Ictalurus; species Ictalurus furcatus. The sequence continues at coordinate 13,596,600 of NC_071256.1, read as the reverse complement.
CTTGTGAAGTCTCCGTCGCGCACTCAACGTAAACGACCTGCCTACCCATCCTGGCATTCATCCAACGTGACCTCGCGAGCTTCAGTTCAGCGTGAAGGTGGAACCCAGAAGAAGACGGTGCTGCAGCTGCCAAGAACGGCCACAGGGAAGCAACAACGCGACATCTTTGGACAATTGAGTTTGTGAACATTCATTACATCTGGATTCCAGGTCAGACTGTGCATTTACATTTCTCAGTTTTGTTTAAATTGTTATTTATTGCAATTCCAATTTATTATTTGAAACAAAGGAAAAATGAGAACTGCATCTGAATAGTTTTGTAAGTTGAATAGCAGTGTGTATATAACATACTTGTTTGATCATTTGAAAGTGTGTATTTTCCTGGTCATTCTAGTTTACCTTTCATCATTTAATATTTCAGTAGTGTTGTTTCAAAATAGTTTACTAAAATGGATCAAAGCACACCAGATGTTTGTGTACTAGAAGGAGTACTACAGGCTCTAGAAAACGAGAAAACAGAATTAGAGAAGGAATTAGAAACTGAACTTGAAACCTCAGAGAAACAAAGAATTGAAGAACGGTTAGCTGAAATTAATAAAGACCTCCAAATACATAGGATAGGGCTCCAGGAGCCAACACCTGGCGCTGAACAAGCAGTGAGGCGGTCAGAAAGAGAAAAACACCAAACAGAAAAGATGCTTGAGCTCATTAAACAGGAGAGCATAAAAAAGGAAAGAAAGTTCATGTTAACATATGTAACCTTCAAAGCTGAGGTTCAGTATATTAGAACTAAACTAAAGGAAGAATGTTGTAAATCAGACTTAGGCGAAATGATAAGAACCTTGGAAAAGTATGAGTCAGAACTAAAGCAGGAATATAAGAGCTTACGTGCACTGACCACACCAGCCCAAGATATACGAAAGAGAATGGATATCTGCACATCAGTGACTTCTGAAATAACTACACTTCTGAAAGTGCGTTACGCAGAAGCTGATAAAGAGTTTAATGCAGAAGCTGTTAAGGAAACTCTTTCAAAATTACTCCAGAGAGAAGACGCAAGGTCAGTTTATGGGTCAACTGTGTCAAGAGCTGGAGTGGGTAGTGTGCAAGATAGTCAAGTGTCAGTAAAGAAAGCAGAGGCGGCGGCACGCTTGGCATCGAAACGTGCTGAACTTAACAGGGAAAGGGAAATATCTGCACAAAGAAAAGAGGTGCTAGCTCAGCAAGAGAAGTTAAAACTGATGGAAGAACAAAGGAATCTTGAAGCTATGGAAGCTGAATACAATGTGCTGAAGAGGAATTAAAATTGAATGCTGAAATAGGAGAAACTAGAGAAATCTTCACTTTGTCTCCAAGTCAGCTTCCAGCGCAGCATAACAGCACTCCATGCACCCAGAATCCCAAAGACCTTTCAATCCCTTTTTGTTCTGAAAGCAAAATAGAACCAAAATCAAATGAAGCCTCGCTAGTTCAAGCATTAAAAGAATCCCTGGCAATGACTAGACTTCCAGCACCAGAGCCGTTCATGTTTACAGGAGATCCACTTAAATTCACTGAATGGCGTACCTGCTTCAAGGCCTTAATCGAAACAAGTTGCACAAACCCAGCTCATAGGCTATATTACTTGAAAAAATACATCAGTGGAGAAGCACTTTCTGTGTTAGAAGGAACATTTTATAGAAGTGATGAGGAAGCCTACACGCAGGCTTGGGATGCCCTTAACAAACGTTATGGTCACCCCTTCATAGTTCAAAGAGCATTCAGGGGGAAGCTGAGTAGCTGGCCCAAGATTGGACCAAAGGAATCACTGAAATTAAGGGAATTTAGTGATTTCCTCATCTCCTGCAAGAATGCAATGCCTTACGTTCATGGTCTAAAGGTTTTAGATGATTGTCAAGAAAACCAAAAGCTGTTACAAAAACTTCCTGACTGGGCAACAACCCGCTGGAACCGGTACGTCACTAAAGCACTAGATGAAGGGAAGCCATATCCTGCCTTTAAGGAGTTCTCAGACTTCTGCAATCCAGTTTCTTCTCTTTTTGCATTAAAACAAGCAGATGAGAAAAATGGAAAGGAACAGAAGCGTCTCAAAGCCAGCACTCTAGCAACGTCAACAAAGGTTTGACGGTGTTTGACGGTGATTGAATGCGCTTAAGTTGTGAAGGAATGCAATTAAAGAAACGACAAACATCAGTTGAAGCGTACGTTTTAATCTGACCAGAAGAATAAGTTTGGGAGCAGCTACAATATATATATATATATATATATATATATATATATATATATATATAATGTGTGTGTGTGCGTGTGTGTATTTATTTTTCAGCTAAAATGCCAAAAAGAGAAACTTTGTAACGTTGCACTTTTAGAATAACATGTTTACGGACAAGTTTCCTCACACTGATAGTTCAGAAGACCACATCTTTAGGAAGTAAAATTTAGCAAATAATTTCACAGAATTTTCTTGACCGTGTGTATTGTATTTTCAAATGAAAATATTTCAGTTAAAAGATTTTTTTTTTTACTTTTGGTATTTGCTTGCTTTTTTTTATATCATTTAATGTTCATATCATATATGTTTAATGTATCATTTAAAGTTTACTTAATTTAACTTAAAAAACTAAGTTGAGAAATTGGACAGAGCAATTGATATTACAAATGATTTTGAGTTAAATCAACTTGGAATTTAGTGCATTGAACTTAAAAGTAATTGTTGGAAGGGCTGGAATGTTTAAGTTAAGTTCACTTAAGTTATCAAGTAAACATTACTTAATTTTTCCTCAAATTTTTAAGTACAGTCAACTTATCCGGGTTTACAGAAATGGTATTGAATGCATAAGTAGATCCATTAAGCTAATCATGCTCACTCACTAATGAAGTCATGGTGGTAGTTGTGGAAGTAGCAAATGCACTGTTCAGCCAGTGATATATGGAGGAGTGGAATACTCATCTCCATCAGTCCCGCCATGGCTCCACTAATGGGATTAAGGCCTGGAACTATAGGGAATGTGAGAATGAGCACACAACACACACATCATACTCTAAGCCATCACAAAAACGCACCTTCAAAATGACACTGACTGAAACTCTTACCAAAAGCCCATATAATTATTCTCACTAAGAGTGTCAAGTTCTATTGGTATTTAATTATAATACAATGAAGGAGAATAACAATATTTCATTAAAATTTAATTCTAATCCAAAAGGCATATTTGTGAAGCAAAGTGACACCTCATAGAATTTTTTGCCAGTTATTAGACTTGGCACATTAAACATTTTAGGTATAAGCATATATAGCGGAGTTGCACATTTTTAAAAAAATAAAGAATTAAAAAGTACTCAGGAAATAACATTTGACCAACTCAATGATGTGTAATGTACTGTATTGTAGAGATTTAATAATATGTATAAATGTAATAATGTTATACTGTATCTGATGGTATAAGCTAATATAAAAAGATTAAATAGATTTACCAGTGAAAATAATTGATTAGCATGCGATTATAACACTCAAATTATACAGCAAGATAATCATTAATTAAGCTTTTTTTTTTTTTTTTTTTTAATCAAAAGACTTTAAGACCAGCCGGGTCTGGCACTTAAACATTATAAAGTAATTAAACTATCCTATCTTAATCACATTTTAGCGTGCCATTCTAATACATATTATTGTTTATGTACAATTTTATTGTTAGTGTATGACATGAAAAGACAGCAATAAAATAAGAAATGAAATAATGTTTAATTACTATGGGTTACATTTAATATCAATTTGACATTAAGCTTAGTTCGCTATGTCCTTAGAAGGCTATTAGCCTTTTTCCTAATATGGATCATTTTTGTGTTAGTCTACTTTTAATTAGGACTCTCTATTATTTTTAAGATATTTAAAAATAAATAAACAAGCATAAAATATTTATCAATTAACCAACAGTATCCCATTGCTATTATTTTAACTCAATTAATAGTAACCATGAGCAGAAAGCTTACATTTAACTATTTATGACAGACCTTCTGATTAAAGTTTAAACAAAGAAAAATTGGTATCTGGATCGGTTTCCGTCGTAAAAATCCTGATCGGAGCATCAGTAATGAACACCATTAAACTAAAGCGCTTTGCATCTGACAGGTAAATGAACTCACTCTATCACATCCTATATGAGATTATTCAGATATATACACAATATACAGAGAGTGGTTCGAGAACTGACTCCAACCCAGAACCATGACAGTGGAAAATGTCTCATAGTGTAATTTTAAATATATTTAAGAGGAGCAGACTTAAAAAACTGAACATTGAGGTTTATTGTATTTGTTTACAAGGTGGAACAGGTTAACAGTTGTTTTTTGCATACAGTCTGTAAAATGAACTGAAAATATTACATTAGTTTATCAGAAGGTAAATTAATTTGTCATGGCTCACACTAAGTTCCTAAATTCTGCCATAATTGACCAGCTCAAGTTTTCTCATGCCTACTTGTGTGTTATATTGTGGCATGAGAAAACTTAATAAATGTAAAAGTGCAATAAAAATGTTGTCACTAAAATCAATTAATAATCATGATAAATAATCGAGATCTCAATATTGATCAAAATAATCTGGATTATCATTTTGGCCATAATCGTACAGAACTAGAACCAAAGTTTGTACTCTTTAGGATAAAACAGCTCTCTCCACTCATAATATTTCAATGGTATTGGTTAGACATAATCTGTCTCAAAAGATACTAATGAACTATTCAGAGAAGAGATTCAATTTTACTGTCAATATCATCGCTGAGTGAGCCTCCCAGATCAAAGAGTTGATTGATGTTAACAGTAGACATGCAAACAAAATGTTCCTCTGTCCAAGGACTCTGTAAAAGTTCTAAGAATGTCTCTTTGTCAAGGTCTACATCACGGTCCTTTTGTGTTTTTATTAGCATGTTACTTTCTGTAGTATTGACAGAGGCCTCCAGGGAATTAACATGAATGCCAGGTACCATGAGGTTCTGATCTTGTGGTATTGGGCTCAGAAGACCACACTCATTCAGACTCAAATCCTCACTTAGGGCTGAACTTAGCAGAGCATCCCAGTCAAAATTACCCATAAGAGATCCCAGAACCTTTGGTTCCTCCACGGCCAGCAGTGGGGAGCTTGAGCGACACAGAGCTTGGGCACTTCCAGCCCAGTGGTCATATGGCTGTTTTCTTTTGTAGCCTTTTACTGCGCTCCAGCAATCAGATAAAGTGGTTTCTGCTAGGTGAGGGTCCCAGTTCTGGTCAAGTACAGTGACTTCCTCACAGCTGCTGTGACTCAGGATCAACATGGAGAAAACCCGTGACCTCTGTTGGCACAGGCATAACTGGCTGTGAGATCATTCCGAGTTGATTTTTAAGAGCTGGGTTAATCTGTATTGGAGGCATCCTTGGCTTCTTATAAGCCCCAGTCAGGAGACGTTCAGCATATTCCGGATCAATCTTCCAGAATCCACCCTTTCCAGGCTCATCCTTCTGCCTTGGAACTTTTATGAAGCATTTACTCAGTGAGAGATTGTGATGGATGGAATTCTGAAATAATTTATTTGGAGAGAGGACAAAACCACAATAGCAACTTTCCTTAATCACTTTGGTGAAATTCATGCTATTCCTTAATTATAGTTAGCAAAGCAGAATGTACACTGTTGGGAAGTTCTCTGCTCATTCTCTATTTTAATCAACACCATCATAGACTAAACAACTACCACAAAGAAGCTATACTTAAATGAAGCAGTGACCCTTTGATCTTAGTTAAACATTATATCTTAATGTTTTGGGTTAGAGTGGCTGAAAACTGAGGATATGTCTGGCTAATCCTCAGAAAGCTAGAGGGATAATTAATCATTCACCAACAAGTTTTTTTTTTTCCTTTCATTTCTCAAAAAAAATTCCAAATTTAATTAGTTCATCTGATGACTAATCTGACTGAATTTCTTTCCTTTTATATAGGATCAGGCTACACAGCAGCTATGCTCTTCTTCAATGCCACTTTATTTGTAGGGGACCTCAATTCATACGAAAGACAGTCATTCAGTGCGTTTACATGGACAACAATAATCCACTCTTAACCCGATTAAGACCATACTTTGATTAAGAAACTACCATGTAAACAGAAATTTTTAATTACCTTAATCTAATTAAGGTCATACTCGAAGTAAGCAATAATCGAAATAAGACAGGTGGAGTACTCCTGTTTTAGTCACATTATGGACGTGTATTACAGACATGTAAACACCTTAATCACATTATGAACGTCGTGTAACAGTTTATTTTGCGACAGGACACGATCACACACGACAGTTTTACGTTTTATGGCGAACAAGAGAGTTCGGCTGCATCCCAAACCGCATACTTGCCTACTATAGGCCTGTAGTGGGGAAAAATACATGTATCTGGGCTACTATATAGACGATAAGTACGCAGTCCACGGCTTCAAGCAGTTGACGCGGGCTGTTAATCTGGTTATGTTCTAAAACAAGTAAAACGGGTACATGAAAGGAGTATTCAAAAAGCGACTCATGTAAACACCTTAATCACATTATTATCTTACTCAGAGTAAGGTCAATAATTAGATTACTGCTGTCCATGTAAACATAGTCACAGTGCTAAGCAGAGGTTTGTTTCTATCCAAAGGGTCTGATATGGATGCTATTATAATTGCTCTTTTTCGCTCACTGTAGTATAGTATAGTAGTATGCTCAAATTTAGTTCTGTCAAGTTTGTGGATACACGTGCTTCATTTAGCTTTTTGAGGTGGCAACTAAAATTGGAAACAAAGTGGTCACTATAATCAACTCTAGGAGAACAGCCTAACTTACCTGCCAGTTGGGGTCAGCATGGCAGAAGTAGCAGAAGTTGTCAGTGATCCATTTATAGATACAGGACTGTGACTTTGCTTTTCTTGCTTGCTTGTATAGCCATGCAAATTAGGGTGGCATATGAGTATAGTGGCTTGATGTGAGGGTTTGTCTTGTAGTCAACCTCATCTGGGCAGTGTCCATGTGCAACCAAACTGAGCAGAGTGCACAGGGCAGGAACTGCTGTTGCTATGGGCTTACCAGGGGTCAGTGGCATGCCTATGGAGGCAAGGTCGCCTGCTAGAGGAGATGCGGGAGCTTCTCCACACAGCTGCTGCTCAGAGAGTTTGCTCTGATGTTGGCTAGTAGAAATCACTTGTTGCCTTCCACTGTCACTAAGGATAGAGAACTCTTGCAACCAGTGCAGACTGGTCAGACTGTCATCCATGTTATCAGAACTTCTGTTGTTGAAACCGCTGCTTTCGATTAGGTCCTTTGTAGCAGGACTCACTACTTTTTCCTCCAGCCCCAATGAGCCCTTAAAATTTGATATAAAAATCGTATGTAGTCAGCTATGATCAAGCCAATCAAAGCTCCCCTAAATTACACGGCTGAATGAAGGTCATAGAATTTCCCAGAACAGTCACAGCTAGCTGTGCAAGCTGTCTGAGAAAGTCTTCCAAAAAAATTTAAAAATTGGTTACATGATTTGAAATGCGATGTAGAATTTATATATTTTTATATATATATATATATATATATAGTCGCGACGGACCGACAGCCGGCGCGCAGGAGAAGAAAGATGCTCCTTCCCCAACTGCCGCACCGGCACGAAGCGGACAGCCTCGTGCCAAACACACCAGCAGCCGGAAGGCACGGCACGGCAGGGCGGGACCGCTGACACTACGCCGGCCGGCGATTGGGGAGTCAGGCGGGAAAAGTCCACCAATCGGGCGACAGAGGAGGAGGATAAAAGGGCGCGCTTCCGGCCATACGGGAGGAGGAAGACCGACGGTGAAGGAACAGAATCCGTGTGAGCGCGGATGAGGCCACTGGGCGGTGAAAATGCACGCACCGGTGGATGACGGCACGAGAGACCCACGCCCTCGCCTCGGGAACCCCGACACGCCCTCAAGAAGGTCACGCGACAGCCACACCCCCCACGCACTCACACACACTCGCACTAAGCTAAAATAAAACACCCTTAATAACTGCAACCTGTCTCTTGTGGGTCTTTGCTCTGCCCTTCCCCTGAGCTAACTCCCTACACTGGTGGAGGATGCAGGCATAGGAGCACAGACTCGCCTGCAACGAGCACAAACCAAAAAAAAAAAAGGGGGGGGGACCCTGAGAGAGGAAAAAAAAGAGAGAGGGGAAAAAGGCGAAGACAACCATGGATCCCACACTGAAGCACCTCCAGCAGCAAGCAGTGACCCAGCAGCTCGCTGAGAGCCTTCAGCTCGCCACCCAGGCGCTGATTGACCTGAGGATGAAGACCCCTGCAGCCGCCGTGCCCCTCCCCAACCCGGGCTGCGAGATCCGCCACCTGCTTCCCCCCCTCGGCCCTGAAGAAGATCTTGAGGCGTACTTTGAGACCTTCGAGGGTATTGCCCGCCGGGAAGGATGGGATCGCGACGACTGGCCTTGCGCCCTCGGCCCCCTGCTCACGGGAGAGGCGCGGACGGCCTACTACGCCCTCGAGCCAGAGGAGGCTGCCGATTACGCCACCATGAAGGAGGGGGTCCTGGCATGGTGTGGGCGAACCCACTACCAGGCGGTGACAGACTTCCATCGCTGGACTTACCGACCGGGGGCCCGACCACGCGGCCAGCTGAACACCCTCCTCCGGATCACCAAGAGATGGTTCCGGCCGGATCAGCATACCGCCGCGGAGGTGACAGAGAAAGTGGTGGTCGACCGCTTTCTGAGGGCGCTACCCCGGACAGAGCACCAGGCAGTGGGGGCACAAGCCCCGACCACGCCCCAGGAGCTCCTGACGGCCCTCGAACGAACCATGGCCACCCTGGAGCTCGGCCAAGCTGAGCAGCCGCCCCTCGACCGACCCCGCGGTGCCCCTGGCCCCCGCCCCAACCGCCAGTCCCGTCCCCGCGCCTGGAGGGCTCGCCAGAGGTCGCCCGTCCCTGGAACCCCCCCGGACGAGCCCATGCCTACGGAGCCGGAGAGGGAACCCGCCCGGCCGCTTTCGAAGCCATGGCTGGCGGCCTGCGCCCTCCACCTACAGCAGCCACGGCGACGCACGAAGAGGAGCCGGGCCAGGCAGGCCTACCTGGCCCAGGACGGCGGAGAGACCTCCACGGAAGGTAAGACCCCCCAACCCACTAACCCTCTGTGGTCTGTCTTTTCCCAGGTGAACCGGGAGGGGAAGTTCGGACGGGAGCAGAAGGAGGACGACCGTCTGAAGCACTGCTGGGCCCAGGTGCGACTGATAGAGGGGGTCGACCAGAGCCCCGACCTGAGACTCCCCGCTTCGTACTTCCTCGTCCGGAACGGGCTCCTCTACCAACGGACCTGCCGCCGCGGGGAGCAGGTGGACCTACTGGTGGTCCCCAAACCCAGAACACCCACCGTCATGCATCTGGCCCATACACATCCACTCGGCGGCCACCTGGGGCCACGAAACACCCTGGAGAAGCTGAGGGATCGCTTTGTGTGGCCCGGGATGGACGCGGATGTCCGGGCCTTCTGCCAGCAATGCCCGCAGTGCCAGCACACGGCCCCACGGCCGCCCCCCCCGGCTCCCGATACTCGGACCATGGCAAGCGTACCTTGGTCGGGTTAGGGGAGGACCTCACCCCCGCCCAGAGACAGGAGCTCACTGAGCTGATCGACCAGTTCTCGGATGTGTTCTCGGCCTCCCCGGGGATGACCCAGCTGGTCCAGCACGAGATCAAAACTCCCCCCGGCGTAGTGGTGAGACAACGGCCCTACCGTGTCCCAGAGGCCCGACGCAAAGCCATTGAGGAGGAAATCAGTCGGATGCTACGGGACCACGTCATAGAGGAGTCCAGCAGCCCCTGGTCCAGCCCCATCGTCGTCGTGCCAAAGCCGGACGGGAGCATGCGGCTGTGCAACGACTTCCGGAGACTGAACCAGGTGTCCGAGTTCGACAGCTACCCCCTCCCCAGAGTGGACGACCTCGTCGAAAGGCTGGGGAGGGCCCGGTTCATTTCCACCTTGGACCTGACCAAGGGCTACTGGCAAGTTGCGCTGGCGCCGGAGGCCAGACCTAAGACAGCCTTCAGCACGGCCACCGGCCACTGGCAGTACCGGGTTCTCCCCTTTGGGCTACACGGGGCACCCGCCACGTTCCAGCAATTGATGGACATCCTCCTGCGGCCCCACCGCACGTTTGCCACTGCCTACCTGGACGACGTAGTCATCCACTCCTCCACATGGGCCGACCACCTGTTCCATCTTAGGGAGGTCCTGAAGGCGCTCCGGGAGGCCGGCCTGACGGCCAACCCCAAGAAGTGCCACCTAGGGCTGACTGAGGCCCAGTACCTGGGGTACCGCATCGGCCGGGGGATGCTGAAACCACAGGCGAAGAAAATCGAGGCCGTAAAGGACTACCCTCGTCCCACTTCAAAGAAACAGGTACGGGCCTTCTTGGGGTTGGCGGGGTACTACCGGAGGTTTGTGCCTAACTTCTCTGCTGTAGCTTCCCCCCTCTCAGATCTCACCAAGAAGGGCCAGCCAGACCGGGTCAGGTGGTCAGCCGACGCAGAGAGGGCCTTCCAGGCCCTGAAAGGGGCCCTCACCAGCGCGCCGGTACTGCGTAATCCGGACTTCGACCTCCCATTCACCGTGCACACTGATGCATCCGAGACCGGGCTTGGCGCCGTCCTCTCGCAAATCTTCGACGGGGAAGAACATCCGGTCCTCTACATCAGCCGGAAGTTATCCCCTGCAGAGAAGAAATACGCAGCCGTCGAGCGAGAGGCCCTGGCGATAAAGTGGGCCATCGAGGAGCTGCGGTACCACCTGGCTGGCCGGCACTTCGTCCTCGTAACTGACCACGCCCCCCTGCAGTGGATGGCCAAAGCCAAGGACACAAACACCCGGGTAACACGCTGGTTTCTCGCCTTGCAAGATTTCTCGTTCCAGGTTAAGCACCGGGCGGGGGCCCAACATGGCAACGCAGATGGGCACTCTCGACGAGATGCACTCTGGGCCCACCACCGAGCGGCAGTAGGCTCGGAGCTGAGGGGGGGCTACTGTCGCGATGGACCGACAGCCGGCGCGCAGGAGAAGAAAGGCGCTCCTTCCCCAACTGCCGCACCGGCACGAAGCGGACAGCCTCGTGCCAAACACACCAGCAGCCGGAAGGACCGGCACGGCGGGGCGGGACCGCTGACACTACGCCGGCCGGCGATTGGGGAGTCAGGCGGGAAAAGTCCACCAATCGGGCGACAGAGGAGGAGGATAAAAGGGCGTGCTTCCGGCCATACGGGAGGAGGAAGACCGACGGTGAAGGAACAGAATCCGTGTGAGCGCGGACGAGGCCACCGGGCGGTGAAAACGCACGCACCGGTGGATGACAGCACGGGAGACCCACGCCCTCGCCTCGGGAACCCCGCCACACCCCCCACGCACTCACACACACTCGCACTAAGCTAAAATAAAACACCCTTAATAACTGCAACCTGCAAATCGTGTGGGTCTGTGCTCTGCCCTTCCCCCGAGCTAACGCCCTACAATATAATATATATATATATATATAAATAATACTTCACAAAAGTGAGTACACTCCTCACATTTTGGTAAATATTTGATTATATCTTTTCATGTGACAACACTGAAGAAATGACACTTTGCTACAATGTAAAGTGGTTAGTGTACAGCTTGTGTAACAATGTAAATTTGCTGTCCCCTCAAAATAACTCAACACACAGCCATTAATGTCTAAACCGCTGGAAATAAAAGTGAGTACACCCCTAAGTGAAAATGTCCAAATTGGGCCCAATTAGCCATTTTCCCTCCCCGGTGTCATGTGACTTGTTAGTGTTACAAGGTCTCAGGTGTGAATGGGGAGCAGGTGTGTTAAATTTGGTGTTATCGCTCTCGCACTCCCTCATACTGGTCACTGGAAGTTCAACATGGCACCTTATGGCAAAGAACTCTCTGAGGATCTGAAAAAAAGAATTGTTGCTCTACATAAAGATGGCCTAGGCTATAAGAAGATTGCCAAGACCCTGACACTGAGCTGCAGCATGGTGCTCAAGACCATACAGCGGTTTAACAGGGCAGATCCCTCTCAGAACAGGCCTTGCCATAGTCAACCAAAGAAGTTGAGTACATGTGCTCAGCGTCATATCCAGAGGTTGTGTTTGGGAAATAGATGTATGAGTGCTGCCAGCATTGCTGCAGAGGTTGAAGGGGTCGGGGGTTAGCCTGTCAGTGCTCAGACAATATGCCGCACACTGCATCAAATTGGTCTGCATGGCTGTCGTCCCAGAAGGAAGCCTCTTCTAAAGATGATGCACAAGAAAGTCTGCAAACAGTTTAGTGAAGACAAGCAGACTAAGGACATGGATTACTGGAACCATGTCCTGTGGTCTGATGAGACCAAGATAAACTTTTTTGGTTCAGATGGTGTCAAGCGTGTGTGGCTGCAACCAGGTGAGGAGTACAAAGACAAGTGTGTCTTGCCTACAGTCAAGTATGGTGGTGGGACTGTCATGTTCTGGGGCTGCATGAGTGCTGCCGGCACTGGGGAGCTACAGTTCATTTAGGGAACCATGAATGCCAACATGTACTGTGACATACTGAAGCAGAGCATGATCCCCTCCCTTCAGAGACTGGGCCGCAGGACAGTATTCCAGCATGATAACGACTCCAAACACACCTCCAAGATGACCACTGCCTTGCTAAAGAAGCTGAGGGTGAAGGTGATAGACTAAACCCTATTGAGCATCTGTGGGGCATCCTCAAATGGAAGGTGGAGGAGCACAAGGTCTCTAACATCCACCAGCTCTGTGATGTCGTCATGGAGGAGTGGAAGAGGACTCCAGTGGCAACCTGTTAAGCTCTGGTGAACTCCATGCCCAAGAGGGTTAAGGCAGTGCTGGAAAATAAAGGTGGCCACACAAAATATTAATACTTTGGGCCCAATTTGGACATTTTCCAATTTGGACATTTTCACATTTTCACTCACTTTTGTTCCCAGCGGTTTAGACATTAATGGCTGTGTGTTGAGTTATTTTGAGGGGACAGCAAATTTACACTGTTACACAAGCTGTACACTCACTACCTTACATTGTAGCCAAGTGTCATTTCTTCAGTGTTGTCACATGAAAAGATATAATCAAATATTTACAAAAATGTGAGGGGTGTGCTCACTTTTGTGAGATACTAATATATATATATATATAAAATTAAAATATCTTTATATATATGGTCAATAATTCTACTTAATTAAAAAAAAAAAACTTTGGTCAAACTCACCTGATATGTCATTTAAATCCTTATTAGGACTGGCGTGTCACGTTGAAGCCAAAGTAGAGGGACTTAATGGTTAGCGTTGATGCGCGCGGTTCTCTCCCGCGTCTCCGGTACAAGGCGGTTTGCCCTTTGTTGTTCAGAGCGAAAGACCGATGCAGCTTTACCAGTGACTGGTAGGAATCATCAAGAAATTAGAATTAGAATTTTATGAAGTCAATTGTGTATTGCTGTCTGTATGGAAGGGAGTCAATACACAATGACTTCATAACATTCTAACACCCATCGGTATATATCTTAGTTTTGAAGCTTGGATCTAAGAAACACCAATATCTCTGCTGTCGCAGAGGCGAAGTTCCTGGAACTTCTTATAAGAAATTGCTCCATGTAATACTTGTCTCAATGTAATACACGAGAGACAGAGAAATAGTTTGTATATTTCCTATGCTACCAAAAATCACTAATTGGTTTTGACAGGTCTAGGTCAAAGGTCATCATCAGTTATAATGATCTTGACAGGTCATCATCATCAGTTATAATTATGTTTGCAGGTCATCATCATCAAATGTAAATATGTTAAATCCGATTCCGGTGCAATCCCACGCACACACACAAGTTTTTTCACATAGCTTGTATTCATATATAATATGGACATGTGCATTCCCACGCATATCCCCTGTTTAGGCTGTTATTTGCTTTCCTGAGTTAGGCCTAGGTCAAAAAGGTTAATGATGATAATTATTGTTACATGTTCGTTCCTATAGCTTTCCGGTGCAATTCCACACAAACACGCACGCAGACACAGACACGCGTGCACACACACACAAACATACATAATGCTGATGAAATAACAAATAATGAATTTTCATACACATCCAACCTAAAATATCGCACACACACAGACACACATTATCTTGTCCAATCAGAACAAAATAAATTAAAATTGCTCCATCCAGTAGGTGTCGGTATAAACACCATAAGTTTATAGAAGAAGGCCTCACCCACCGTCTAGGTTTAAAATACTCTGTACTTAGAACAACGTGTATGAGCTTATAACATGGCTGATGCTTGTCCTAATGCACCAAAAAAAAGCTCACTCTCTTTTGGGAAGATTAGAAAAAAAATTTAGAGCATGAAAAGATTCAATATTGGGTAATGTCAAACGCTAGTACAGCCGGATTTTTTTTTGATGCAGGAAAGGGAACTGTTTTGCTTTTCACGTTCTCGGTCCTGGGTCACATCCACTGGAGCAGTGCTACTGTGAGTGTAACTTTTAACGAGGGTGACTGGAAAAAGTTCAGAAAATGGTGCAAGGATTTTGACTACATTGTTAGAATGGATTTCTTTTCCCCGGATGCGTACAGGCATAAATGGAGCAGTACATCTCTGCAATGCAAATACCACATCAGAGCAACAAATTTCTCGAAGAACCAGGTTTCACTGCACTGTGTTGCTGTATTAACCAGTGACAACGCACCTGATAACAAAGAGAACTGTGAAGTGAGGTATGAACAAACCAGCTGGCACGATCTACAACGCTACTTCCATCAAATCGATGAATTATTCCAAAAAATTGGAACAAACAACGAAAATAAAAGTAAGGCTACAAGATCTCTTCTGAGATCATCAATATACTACTCTTGAGCAGAAACTCCACCTTCCCTAAGACTCCTCCCATATGATATATAAATGAGTCTGACTACATATCAAGTCAAAGCGTTCTGAGCATCAACAAGCAATATGGCTTGTGAACTCAGTCCCGTTTTCTACAACTCTGATGCTACCCTGGATGATGATGTGATCAGTTTTGGTTTTGAAGATGGCGAAAACCTAGGAAAAAGAAATCTGACCTATCTGACAATGAACGATGAAACCGATGGGTGTATAACCAATACCTTGTTAGCCATTATACGTGCGGTTAAGGGAGAAGGGTTGGACAGAATTTTCCAACAAGATCTGAAGGACAACTGCCACGGGTGCACAATCAATCATCCGAGTCAACTCCAGCACTCGTATTTGTTCGATACTGACGAGTACTATCTGCACCTAAACACCTACAGATTGCTGAAAAAACTATTTAAACCGTGTTTCAAATACACATTGGCAAGAAGTCTGAAATTGTGTGGTATAAAACACACTACATCCCTGGAAAAAATTCAAGGTATCGCTGAAGCCATCGTATGTGAATGGCGAGACGAGCCTCATATCAAAACTGTGCTGAACGACGTCAAGGAGAAAACCAAAGACATTTTCAATGAGCAGGTGTACGAAGACATTGTGGACTACTGGACCTTTCACTCTGAAAAACTTTCTGAAATAAAATGCTTAATCTACACTTGCATTTGATCATTCTTGTCTTGACACTCAAATGACTGAACGATTGATGAAGAATATATATTATACGCCATCAGAACCTGGTTCGTATGGTAGCGTTGAGAGTTTGCAAAGACCTATTGTTGAGAATATAGGTAAAAGAGCTAATGATACTGAAATAAAAAACTGGTTAGCAGGGCAGGATGCATACAGTCTACATAAACCAGTATCTACAAAGTTTAAAAGAAACAAGGTTTTTGTAAAGAACATCACTGAACAGTGGCAAGCTGATTTACTTGACACGAGCAACCTGTCAGAGAGTAATGACGACGCAAAATTTATGATAACGTGTTTAGATATTTTATCCAAATATGCCTGGGTACGTGTGTTACGAAACAAGACTGGACTCGAGGTAACTAAAGCCTTGATTCCATTCTAAAGGAAGGTAGAGTTCCCAAAAAACTACAAACTGACCAAGGGAAGGAGTTTAACAAAAATTTTCAAACATTAATGAAAAAACATGACATTGTTCACTTTGTTATGGGTACGGGGCAAAAAGCATTGGTATGTGAAAGGTTCAACAGAACGCTAAAGACCAGGATGTGGAGATATTTTACCGCTTTTAACCCGAGAAAATTCACCGACATAGTCCAGGATTTGATTCAAGGATACAATCACAATTACCATTCCAGCATCAAAATGATGCTGAGTTCCTTCAGAGTATTTAAAACCCTCTATGAACTGTTCTCACCTAAATTAAAGAAACTAAAATTCAAGTTTAAAGTCAGTGATATCATTAGAATTTCCCGTTTAAAAAGACAGTTTGAAAAAGGATACGAGCAAAAATTTCCAGATGAATATTTTACAATCTCTGAACAGATACCGAGAGATCCCCCGGTATATAAATTACAAGATTATGATGGTGAAAAAATTGAGGGAACATTTTATGAACCCGAGTTACAATAGATCATTATTGGGAAGGACAAGATGTTTAAAATTGAGAAAACCAGAAAAAAGTTCGCCTGGTGAAATGAGTGGGGTGGCCCGATAAATTTAACTCTTGGGTTCTGGGTGAAAACGTAGTTAACATGACAAAAGGATCGTCGTGAACAAAACTGAAATCTATATTCATTAAACCATGGAAGAGTGTGGATTCTTTGTGACCCTTCCAAGCAACACGTCATTGGATAGGTAAAAGAGCTAATGATAACCCTAACCCTAAGAATAAGATCGCGCACTACACTACTAAATTCGCCAAACCAATCGATTTGAACGGATTATGGGAAGTCTCGCTCACAGAGGTTCAATATATCCAGAGTTGGTACTCGTTAACAGAGGAAGACTGTCCATGTCATATTATCCAGAGGGATGCACAGAAAACACAAAACAGTAACAAAACAGTAACTTTAATATCACTCAAGGATATCATAAAAGTATCGAAGAACTGGTTAGTGAAATCAACAAAAACATGAAGAAATTGGAACTTGGAATACAGATAACCTATAAACCTATGAAAATTAAAATATGCATCGTGTCCTAAAAAATCCATCCATCCATCCATCTTCTATACCGCTTTATCCTTTTCAGGGTCATGGGGAAACCTGGAGCCTATTCCAGGGAGCGTCCTAAAAACATTTTACGTTCAAAGCTAATGGAAAATTATGAACCCCGGTGTTCCGATAACGACGGTTCCAACATAACTAACGATGCAAAGGTTGGGGTCGTTAACTATCCTGTAGCCTCACTTTTTTCATAAGTGGATGTCATGCTCGGGGATTGTCTTATATCTCAATATAGCAGTACATACCCATACCGTGCTACCTTTGAAAGTCTTCTCAACTATGCAAAAGATACCCTGGAAACACAATTTTGCACTGGGCTATTCTACAAAGACACATCGGGGCATATGGACGCCACAGACCCAGACGGTCGAAACGAAGGTCTCAAAAAAAGGGCCAGTTTCAGTGCTGAAAGCAACACCTTTGACCTGATTGGACACATTCACTTGGATATATTTTTTCCAGGATAAACTTTTACTGAACGGTATCGATTTGAGGATTATAATGGTTTGCAGCCAAGTACCCGATCGAAAGAGTTTGAAGACTAGCTGCAGGGAGCCGCATTTGTTCACAAGAGAACCTTTTCCTTGGCCTTTACCTAAAACCATTATCTTTGGGATGGTAGACAACAATGCCTTCAGCGGATCTTACAATAAGAACCCTTTTAATTTTAAACATTATGATGCAGTTTATCGCGCTCTATGTAGACGGTACTCAATATCCTGCAAAACTGTTTCAACCTGTTTTTCAGTCCGGTAATGTGGTCCGTGAATTCCATTCTTTAATTTTAGCATCAGGAAAGCAGCTGAAACATCAGGCTTTGGCAATAAAAAGAGAAGAGTACCTTAAAGGATATACTTTATTCGCATTCAACCTGAATCCTGACAACGACTGTGGGCAACATTTGTCATTAATAAAGTTGGGACATATGCGATTGGAACTCAGATTTCGACAACCGCTTCCGAGCACAGTGAATCTAATTGTGTATGCCAGTTTCAACAGTATTCTAGAACTAAACAATCGAAGAAATGTGCTCATCGATTACCAGTAACGCATGGATACCAGATAAATAATGGAGGTTATGAGAAGTTGTCCTGAAATAGAAAAAATATTTCACAACGTGATGGCCTGTGACGAGCCACCTACGAGTACACTGAGAAAGTTTCCTGCTTTGTTCATTGTAAACACACATCCGAGACACATGCCGGGTGAGTACTGGCTAGCTTTATGCCTTAATGACAAAAACACCAGATACTTTTTTGACTCGTATGGAAACCCTCTAGACTATGAACTCTTTCCTCGATCGATTAATTATTTTTTGACAAAGAACTGTTGCAAAATGAAATATAACCCTGTACAAGTTCAAAACTTTACTTCAGTTTGCTGCAGGCAACACTGTTTTTTTTCTGTGTCACAAAGCTAAAGGTTATTCGTTTAACCATATTATGTGTATGTATAGCAAAGATTTAAATAGAAATGATAATGCTGTTGTGTCTTTTGTTAAAAAAAATGTACCGTAGAGTAAATAAAAAGCATTCATTTACTTGTGTACAATGTGTTAACTAGATATGTTTCATTCCTCTTAAAACATCTTAGGGAGTTTTTCCTTGCCACCGTCGCCACTCAGTGGCTTGCTCAGTTGGGATAAATTCGCACCTTTAATATCTGTATACCATGTTGATATTTCTGTAAAGCTGCTTTGAGACAATGTCTATTGTAAAAAGCGCTATACAAATAAAATTGAATTGAATATGTTTCATTTGCATGTGTAGTGGAATATTAAATGACGAGGCTTCAAAAGAAAATGGTTAAAAAAGTTATTTTATTGAAATAAAGGGTAACACAATATAACATTTGTTGTCCCTCGCCATTTCAAAAACCAAACCAGTCAGAACGGTTAAAAGATTTGAAAATTAGGGGGGGAAACAAGGTGAGAAGTATCCTTTAGATCTTTTTATGTCAGATATTTTGCATTGAACACCTCCATTAGGTATTGCTGAAAAGGGTATATTTAGGTTGGCTATTGTCTGTAAGAGCTCTTTCCAGCCTAAAGGTCTCCGTTCGTGGGATACTCGATGAGGGGCCGTGAGATTTTCAAGCAAATCCACCATGTCAGATCCTTTGATAGTGTTTCCTTTAATAATAAATTCACCACTATCGTTCCACGAAGCACCAACTTTTAAAAGTTTTTCCATAACGTACGAAGCGTTTCTTTTGTTTCTTGCAGAAAGGTTAGCAAGCACAAGTCTTTGGGCAGTTCAGTCACCGTTGCTTCCGATTTGCTTTCCAGTATTTTAGGTAGGGACAGGGTCAGTTGAGCAGTTTCCTGCTCTCCTAATTTAACCAAGATTTTAAAAAAATTCAGCACCGACGCATAGGGATGCAAGTGATTTGTTTCTCAAATGAAACCCCTTTTTATCTCTCATGATTTGGTTATGCGTGGTTACGAGTTGACCGGTTTGATCCGGATTTTTCACTCGCTCATCCACCAGATCTGTCAGTAATTTCAAATTGACAATTTCAGAATTGATACAATTTAAAATAATGCCTTTCGCTTTCATAGTTGTTTTTCCTTTTACGGTTTTGTAATCGTAGGTTTTAGGGCCTGCGCTTACGAATTCTACAATTTGATCGCCATCATCTAGTTTGTTGGTAAGACCACCTAAGTAATCGCTTAAGGGCAGCACCCAGTCACTTTCCTTACTTTTAAAAATGATACTGTCGGTGTCTGTGTCTGTGCATGCGTTCATGCATGTGTGTGCCTGTGCGTGTGTGTGTGGTGTGCGGAATTGCACCGGAAATCTATAGAAAACAGCAGGTAACAATAATTATCATGAACCTTTTGACATAGGCCTAACTCCTGAGTGTTTCACAATCTATGTGAAAGAACTTGTATGTGTGCGTGGGATTGCACCGGAATCGGATTTAACATATTCATATTTGATGATGATGACCTGCAAACATAATTATATTTGATGATGATGACCTGCAAACATAATATTTGATGATGATGACCTGCCAACATAATTATATTTAATGATGATGACCTGCCAACATAATTATATTTGATGATGATCACCTGTCAAGATCATTATATTTGATGATCACCTGTCAAGATCATTATATTTGATGATGACCTTTGACCTAGACCTGTCAAAACCAATTAGTGATTTTTGGTAGCATAGGAAATATACAAACTATTTCTCTCTCTCGTGTATTACATTGAGAGAATTATTACATGGAGCAACTTCTTATAAGAGGTTCCAGGAACTTCGCCTCTTTCTTTTTTTTTTTTATCAGTCAGTGCATTTACATGGACAACAATAATCCACTCTTAACCCGATTAAGACAATACTTTGATTAAGAAACTGTCATGTAAACAGCAATTTTTAATTACCTTACTCTGATTAAGGTCATACTTGAAGTAAGCACTAATCGAATTAAGACATGTGGAGTACTCCTGTTTTAGTCGCATTATCGACGTGTATTACAGACATGTAAACACCTTAATCACATTATTAATGTCATGTGAGAGTTTTCACCGCATTTTGTGACAGGACACGATCACACATGGCAGTGCTCAACATTTTACGGCGAACAAGAGAGTCCGGCTGCATCCCAAACTGCATACTTGCCGAATGTAGTGAGGTGTGCCGTGATTAAAACATCATCCTTATTAACTACGTGGCCAATGAGCTCTCTTCCTACCATAGTATATAAGCTGCTGTTTAGGCTTCACGGAATGCGTCATGATCGAAAACCCGCCCCTTCCTTTCGTTGCTACGGACTGCAGAGGTATGTGCTGTTAGCTTTGTTGCTTAGCTGATGGATGCTAGCGTTGTCCACTTATCATGAGATTTATTTGTTTAGTGTGACGTTGGGCTACCGAGACCGTGCATGTGTGGTGTGCTGCTTGCTCTCAGTGTAGTGTGCCGTCAGGGCTCTCATCTGTGTAGCATGGCAGTTTAACGTAACCCCGGTCGGAACGCCAGCAGTTGCTGTCACAACTATTAAAGAAGCTATCATACGATTTTCGTATGTGCCGTCGTGAGTATTATGCCATCGGATCACGGTAGGTAAATCGCTTAGTTCAATTATTTGAGCTAAATGATTTTCTATGCTTTCCAAATTGAGGTTGTAACACCTGTTTGTTGTTCTTAGGGTCCTTGATCTTGCATGCGTTAAGGCAGGCTGAGTGAGTGCAGTCGTTTTGGTATAGCTCCTCCCCCTTACTCGCGGGGCAACGTAGCTGCTTTTGGGCTGCTTGATTGTTTGGTTTTGTTGCTTCAGTTTGTTTTGTCTTTTACTTTGCGCTTGTTTGTGTTTTGATTTGCTTTATTTTGTTTTGCTTTGTTTTGTTATTATGTGTGGGTTACTGTCACTAACATCAGTTTTCTTTAATTCAACTGTGTTGTAATAGTCTGTATCAATTATGTTGATACTGCTATGCGGTAGTAGTAGTTTTGGTCAGCTTTGGTAAACTTGCTACCTGCAATCAGTTTTAGTGTGGGGTTATCTGTGTTTTTGTCACAGTAAGTTTGTTTTTGTTTTATTCTTTCATTCGTCTGCTTTGAGCTTATTGTAATTGGTTTTGTGTTTTTTTTTTTTTCTCCTTGTAGGAGCTGAGTGCTTTCTGAGGCTGAGGGGAAGTTCTTTGCTGAACCTTTGGCTTTACTTTATTAAGGGTTGTCATTATTGCGGTGTTCATTTGCAGTGAATTTTTTTGGGTATGATTCTGATTAGTAGGGTGCCGTCGTACTAGTCTGCCCTTCATACAGGAAGCCTCAGCCCTCCTATGATTATTGTTAACTTGTGACTGTTTTATTTGACCAATGCCTGACTGCATTGGATGTTTCTTTTAAAATAATTCTTGGCCAGTCTTAACTTTAAAATAAAATGTACTTTTAAATGGAAACCCATGCCTCTTGCCTGTTCTAAGTGGAATGTACCTGCGTGTCTTTATTTGGGTTATTTCCGTGGTTTCTCAGGGTGGTGTAGTTGGTAGAAAACGAAATGAGCGAGCCACATTGCTACATGTGGCGTAATTTCTATTTTCCTCGTTTCCTCGGGGTGGCGTAGTTGGTACAAAACGTAAATAAGAGCCACATTGCTACACTACTATAGGCCTGTAGTGGGGGAAAATACATGTATCTCGGCTACTATATAGACGGTAAGTATGCGATTTGGGACACAGCCCATGGCTTCAAGCAGTTGTCTATTTGCACGTACAGCATGACCAATAATTAACTGCACTTAAAGCGTTCGTAAAAAAATTAAATAAAAACACCCAAAACTGTATACGGTACCATAACAAAGACGAACTGATGCGTGAAACTCTGGAGGGACGTTAGACGGCGTGGCGTGGTGACGTAATGACGTGTGCCGTTAATCTAATTATGTTCTAGAACATTTAAAACCGGTACATGAAAGGAGTATTCTAAAAGCGACTCATGTAAATACCTTAATCACATTATTATCTTACTCAGAGTAAGGTCAATAATTAGATTACTGCTGTCCATGTAAACGTAGTCAGTGACTCCCTTCCATACAGACAGCAATACACAATGACTTCATAAAATTCTAATTCTAAATTCTTGATGATTCCTACCAGTCAGTGGTACTAGTCCTGCTACAAAGGACCTAATCGAAAGCAGCGGTTTCAACAACAGCAGTTCTGACAACATGGATGACACTCTGACCAGTCTGCAGTGGTTGCAAGAGTTCTCTATCCTTAGTGACAGTGGAAGGCAACAAGTGAGTTCTATTAGCCAACATCAGAGCAAACTCTTTGAGCAGCAGCTGGGTGGAGAAGCTCCTGCATCTCCTCTAGCAGGCGACCTTGCCTCCATAGGCATGCCACTGACCCCTGGTAAGCCCATAGCAACAGCAGTTCCTGCCCTGTGCACTCTGCCCAGCTTGGTTGCACATGGACACTGCCCAGATGAGGTTGACTACAAGACAAACCCTCACATCAAGCCACTACACTCATATGCCACCCTAATTTGCATGGCTATACAGGCAAGCAAGAAAAGCAAAGTCACACTCTCCTGTATCTATAAATGGATCACTGACAACTTCTGCTACTTCCGCCATGCTGACCCCAACTGGCAGGTAAGTTAGGCTGTTCACCTAGAGTTGATTATAGTGACCACTTTGTTTCTAATTTTAGTTACCACCTCAAAAAGCTAAATGGGGCACGTGTATCCACAAACTTGACAGAACTAAATTTGAGCATACTACTATACTATACTACAGTGAGCGAGAAAGAGCAATTATAATAGCATCCATATCAGACCCTTTGGATAGAAACAAACCTCTGCTGAGCACAATGACTGTCTTTCATATGAATTGAGGTCCCATACAAATAAAATCGCATTGAAGAAAAGCATAGTTGCTGTGTAGCCGGATTCTATATAAAAGGAAAGAAATTCAGTCAGTTTAGTCATCAGATGTACTAAATAAATTTGGGATTTTTTTGAGAAATAATGATAAAAAAAACATTTGTTGGTGAATGATTAATTATCCCTCTAGCTTTCTGAGGATTAACCAGACATTTCCTCAGTTTTTAGCCACTCTAACCCAAAACAATAAGATATAATGTTTAACTAAGATCAAAGGGTCACTGCTTCATTCAAGTATAGCTTCTTTGTGATAGTTTTTCGGTCTATGATGGTGTTGATTAAAATAGAGAATAAGCAGAGAACTTCCCAACAGTGTACATTCTGCTTTGCTAACTATAATTAAGGAATAGCATGAATTTCACAAAGTGATTAATGAAAGTTGCTATTGTGGTTTTGTCCTCTCTCCAAATAAATTATTTCAGAATTCCATCCGTCACAATCTTTCACTGAATAAATGCTTTATAAAAGTTCCAAGGCAGAAGGATGAGCCTGGAAAGGGTGGCTTCTGGAAGATTGATCCGGAATATGCTGAACGTCTCCTGACTGGGGCTTACAAGAAGCAAAGGATGCCTCCAGTACAGATTAACCCAGCTTTTAAAAATCAACTCAGAATGATCTCACAGCCAGTTATGCCTGCGCCAACAGATGTCACGGGTTTTCGCCATGTTGATCCTGAGTCACAGCAGCTCTTAGAAGAATTTGAGGAAGTCACTAGACTTGACCAGAACTGGGACCCTCACCTAGCAGAAACCACTTTATCTGATTGCTGGAGCGCAGTAAAAGGCCACAAAAGAAAACAGCCATATGGCCACCGGGCTGGAAGTGCCCAAGCTCTGTGTCGCTCAAGCTCCCCACTGTTGGCCATGGAGGAACCAAAGGTTCTGGGATCTCTTATGGGTAATTTTGACTGGGATGCTCTGCTAAATTCAGCCCTAAATGAGGATTTGAGCCTGAATGAGTGTGGTCCTCTGAGCCCAATACCACAAGATCAGAACCTCATGGTACCTGGCATTCATGTTAATTCCCTGGAGGCCTCTGTCAATACTACAGAAAGTAACATGCTAATAGAAACACAAAAGGACCGTGATGTAGACCTTGACAAAGAGACATTCTTAGCCACAGAATTTTTACAGAGTCCTTGGACAGAAGAAGAAGCGGGGAACCATCCTGATTTTCTTTCTATGTCTACTGTTAACATCAATCAACTCTTTGATCTGGGAGGCTCACTCAGTGATGATATTAACAGTAAAATTGAATCTCTTCTCTGAACAGTTCATCAGTATCTTTTGAGACAGATAATGTCTAACCAATACCATTGAAATACTATGAGTGGAGAGAGCTATTTTATACCAAAGAGTAAAAAATTTTGGTCCATTGCATTTCCATTTTTCTCTCCCTCTCTCCTTCTGTCGAGCCACACACGATTTTATGGAGATACTAGAGATCCTGATCCTTTCTGCTCTCCGGACATGCCTGATCCGTTTCGGATGTCCTACCTCTAGATGGAGCTCTCATCTGCTCCAATTCCAGATTGCTGGGACTACGGCTGCTTTTAAGGCCAAACAGACTTCATATAAATTCATAATTAACTTTTTCACACTAGCTGTTGTTACCCAGATGAGGATGGGTTCCCTTCTGAGTCTGGTTCCTCTCAAGGTTTCTTCCTCTTTACATCTTAGGGAATTTTTCCTTGCCACCGTCGCCTCCGGCTTGCTCAAATTCTTGGGATAAATTTGCACTTTTAATATCTGTATACCGTGTTTATGTTTCTGTAAAGCTGCTTTGAGACAATGTCTATTGTAAAACACGCTATACAAATAAAATTTAATTGAAAAAAAATGTTAGAACAGGAGCACACAACTGGAAAGAGTGGAAAGAGGGTGAGAATTACATAGAGATAAAGAAAAAGAAACACAACAAAGACCATGGCAGCCAGGTTCAAGCTTTGCCATGTGTAATCCTTTTGGCCATGTCTTTACTTTGAATGGGCAAGTCCAGACCTGCTTAGCAACTGGGCGGGAGGCAAGCCAAATCTCTTGCAGTATGTCACTAGGCCTCAGTAAAAAAAAAGTTTTTAAAAAGTATATAAAAGCTTCCCATATATTATGGCCTTTTTATCACTTTATCTAAGGGATGCCCTCCAGTAAACAAGCACTTAGACTTCTGCTGAGTATAAAAGGTTTTAATTTATTTATTTATGGGGTGACAAAAACCCCACAAAAGGCCCAAACACTAGATCTAAAGTGGGACCCCCTCAAAGAGCAGCCCAGCTAGAGCTTTCTCTTCCTAATTCTAACACAGCAGTAGCCATTCTCAGGACGCTAACCCCCAGTACTGAATCTGCATGGTGCCTGGTCCTCCTGTTAAAGCACATGACTGGAAAAGACAAAGGATGAAGTGAAACAGAAGCTGCGTTTACATGGACTACGTTTACATGGACAGCAGTAATCTAATTATTGACCTTACTCTGAGTAAGATAATAATGTGATTAAGGTGTTTACATGAGTCGCTTTTAGAATACTCCTGTCATGTTCCCGTTTTACATGTTATAGATCATAATTAGATTAACAGCCCGCGTCATTACATCACCGCGCCACGCCTTCCGACGTCACTCCAGAATTTCACGTATCAACACACGACGTTCATAATGTGATTAAGGTGTTTACATGTCTGTAATACTCATCCATAATGTGACTAAAAGAGGAGTACTCCACCTGTCTTAATTAGATTATTGCTTACTTCGATTATGACCTTAATTATATTAAGGTAAGTAAAAATTGCTGTTTACATGGTAGTTTCTTAATTAGAGTATGGTCTTAATAGGATTAAGAGTGGATTATTGTTGTCCATGTAAACGCAGCTATGGACAACAATAATCCACTCTTAATCCGATTAAGACCATACTTTGATTAATAAACTACCATGTAAACAGCAATTTTTACTTACCTTAATCTAATTAAGGTCATAATCGAATTAAGCTCTAATCGAATTAAGACAGGTGGAGTACTCCGGTTTTAGTCACATTATGGACGTGTATTACAGACATGTAAACACCTTAATCACATTATTAACGTCGTGTGAGTTTTTGCAACAGGACACGATCACACAGCAGTTTTATGGCGAACAAGAGAGTTCGGCTGTGTCCCAAACCGCATACTTTCCTACTATAGGCCTGTAGTGGGGAAAAATACATGTATCTCGGCTACTATATAGACGGTAATTACGCGGTTTGAGACACAGCCCATGGCTTCAAGCAGTTGTCTATTTGCACGTATAGCATGAAAAATAATTAACTGCACTTAAAGCGTTCGTAAAAAAAAAATAAATAAAAACACCCAAAATTGTATACGGTACCATAACGAAGACGAACTGTACGCCGGACGCCGTGGCGCGGTGAGGATGATGATGCGGGCTGTTAATCTAATTATGTTCTATAACATGTAAAACGGGAACATGACAGGGGTATTCTAAAAGCAACTCATGTAAACACCTTAATCACATTATTATCTTAATTAGAGTAAGATCAATAATTAGATTACTGCTGTCCATGTAAACGTAGTCAGAGACTCATATGTGGGCCCCCCCCTTCAAGAGAATGATTATCCTGTGGTCACCAGAGTAAAAAGTCAGAGCTGAAAAAATACCGATTGAACCATGGATCCTAGGAGAAATAGTGACATTGCTCATACACTGCTCATACTGTCTAATCCTGGGAGTTTATATGCATGTGTGCATGTGCATTAGCATGCAGAGGGGTCACCTGACACCCACTGTGGTGAATGTGAATGTTGGCACCTTAGTTATTATTATAGTTAATAGGTGAACTGGAGATCCATGAAAATTATGTTTATCAGCCTAACATCACTCTTGTTCCTTCGTATACCGCAAGAAGTAGAAGTGCCCAATCTGTTCCTGTGGGGTGATCTTTAGCCTCATGCATGGGATCAGACAAACACTTACTAACTGAGAGGAATGCAGACAAGCCAGACCTTAAAGGCTAGACACAGTAGAAAGAGAGAAAGAAAGGAGGGGTATACTCCCCCCCAACCCCATCACCACCTCCACTACATACAAACAGCAAAAGGACTCATTCAGTGAATATGCTAGAGCATTTTACAAAAATATCATTCTAATAAGGGTGGAATATTGTTACTTCACACTGAGCAGTGTGTTGCCCTTACTCAA
The DNA here is from genome assembly GCF_023375685.1 of Ictalurus furcatus. NCBI lineage: Eukaryota > Metazoa > Chordata > Actinopteri > Siluriformes > Ictaluridae > Ictalurus > Ictalurus furcatus. The sequence goes on along the minus strand of NC_071256.1, from coordinate 13,568,868 downwards.
CTGTGTATTGTTCACTTTACTAATTTGGTATTGGTAGCAGATCTAAGAGCACAGGTGAATTGTTGTAATTACACTCTCCATGCTAGGCCAGAGTGTAATCATGTAGGTCCGTACATCAGTCCATGTACGTTCCCAGCCGGCACATGACCAACCTTCAACATTGAAATATGGTTAAAATAATGTCAGTTGTCGTTTCAATGTTGAAACAACGATTGATGCTAAATGGTTGCGGAAAGGTAAAAAAATACTTATAAATCAAGGTTGAAATTTTCCCAATATCTGTATGTTGTAATGTAGCTGTAATGTTTTCAACAACATAGAAGCTGAGTTTTAAATTATTATTTTAAAATACAAAAAAAAACATTGATAAAAATAATAAATTGTAGCTGAGTATGAGTAGATATACAATTACTTTAGATAAACAAATCTCACATAAAAATATAAATATTATCGAGGCCATCTTACAATACAGACTTCAATATAGACTTCCGAGCTGTATTGTCTGGAACTTTCCACGACCTGGAGGCGTAATCTCGTGAGATCACACGAGACTGTAGCATTGTGACGTGTCTGCACTTGCATGAAGCGCGGCAATCTGCGTAGTGCCAAAACGGTCAGTGGGATCAAGAAGGTAAATCAATATTTGTAACTAGTGATGGGAGAAACAAAGCTTTTCAATTGAACCAAATACTTCGAAAAATAATTTAGTGTTTCGAAGCACTCCAAACACCACACTCTGGCGCCACCTGCTGGTGAAAACCTTGTAAAAGTAATGAGAACTAAGTCCAAACATAATGACACCTTTTACAAAACAATTGCAAATGTTTTCATCAAAGTGTAATGTTTTAAACATAATTTACAGATAAATAAGTACCATTAAATATTAGTGCTTCAATTGTGTATTTTTAGTTACAGGATTGGCTAATCAGGCCATTTATACATAATTAACGAACACTTCCTTTTTTAATTATACACACATGGGTTTGTCATTAAAGCTGTCTATAAAAACTAGCAGTCAATGTGAAAGGCTGTTGGAATAGTGGTTTAATCCTTTCCATTAGTTCTGTTTTTGTCCAGATATGATTTGTCTCAATATGATATGAATCTCAACAAGATTTTTTTTTTTTTTTACACATTTTGTTTAAAACTATATAGGCCTGTGTGTAAAAGGGAAATGATGTGACTGTATGACAAGAATCAATCAGACAGAAATAAGGGTGTTTTGAGCGCAGGTGTTGCAACATGTTGACGTTGGTTGCTGGTCACAAATCATACACCTCACAAGGTTGTTTTGGAGGTTGTCAAAATGGTCCCATACAATAGACCTTGGTCTTTTTACGTCTCCATTTGAAGTCGAAATGTTTATCAAAATGCAAAACTGTCCAAATTCTCTCTCGCCACAACATCTATCCAGGGGCACCGCTAGGGTTTCTCGGCCCCCTTGCTAATTTGCACCCCGGGCCCAATTCCTCACATTCGTCAACTTTATGCACCTGGATTTTGTCATCCGGCTTTGCTAAAACATACAACTGTGTGTCATCAGCATAACAGTGGAAGCTAATTCCATGTTTACGAATAATTTGACCCAGAGGTAGCATATATAAAGTTAAAAGCAGTGGGCTTAAAACAGAACCTCGTGGAACATCAAATTTAACCTCGGTATGCATGGAGAAATCACCATTTACATCTACTAACTGACAGCGATCGGTTAAATACATAACATAAAAACTAAAATCAGCTTATTTTTTGAAAAACTGTGTGACTAGCTGTCTTACATGTCTTGCTCTCTCCTCTTCTTCATGTTTTTCTTTTCTCTTTTGGTATCCTGATTTTGTCTGCACCTTCTCTTGCCATCTGCCTAATGCATGTAATGACTCACATCTGTGAAGTGTAGCCTTTCTGAATAATCCGCAAACGTCTTAAGGTGACACACATATGCTCTTGGCACAGTCCGAGTGTCACAGATTCAGCCAGCATACCGTCAATACCAGGCCCTTCAGCTCCACCTACCCATTCACAATCACTTGAGGGTTAACCTACCACACCTGTAGCACCCTAATCAGGAACTATTCATAAGCACACCGCTATCACTCACCTGTTGTCTGGTCTCGTTCCACCTCATTGGCCATGGCACCGTGCTATCGAGCTGGTACCTGCAGCCACATTACCCAAAGGTAAAATTTACTCACTTTTGATCCTGGAAATGAAGGCCATAGAACAATACATTGAGGAAGCACTTAAACAGGGATTCATTCAACCATCCAGAACCCTTGCCACTTCAAGCTTCTTCCTCATGGCCAAAAAAGATCAAGGGCTCCACCCATACATTGATTACAAGCCTCTCAATGAGCAAAGTATTAAATATCATTATTCTCTTCCCCTGGACACAGCAGCCCTAGAGCAATGATGGGATGCTCACATCTTCTCAAAGTTGGACCTACAAAAAGTGCATATAATCTCATCCCAATACGGAAGGGTGACAAGTGGAAAACCGCATTCACCACACCATCCGAGTACTATGAGTACCGAGTCATGCCATATGGGCTAGCTAACTCGCCTCCTGTATTACAAGGTTTGTTATCGTTTACATAGATGATATCCTTATCTACTCCCGAAACCTGACTGAACATCCCCAACACATCACTCAGGTCCTTCAATGTCTGAGAGATCACCAACTTTATCTGAAAATGGACAAGTGTGAGTGGATTTTGTGACCGACCTATGTCCTTCTGACAATAACACATTTTTCATGACCTGTAGACTAATGCCATTCAAGAAACTACCCACTGCCATGGAGACCACCAAAGCCATGTTTCAGCATGTATTCTGAACTTCGGGCTCCCCGAAGACATAGTGTCAGATCCTGGACCACAATTCACCTCACATATGTGGAAAGCCTTCTTCCAACTTCTCAGTGTCTCAGTCAGTTTATCTTCAGGCTATCATTCTCAGACCAATGGCCAAACGGAACACAAGAATCAGGAAATAGGACGTTATCTGCAGTCATACTGTCACAACCATCAACACTGCTGGAACTGTTTCCTACCATGGGCCGATCATGCGCAAAACTCACTCCGCCAAACCACCACAGGACTCACGCCTTTTCAGTGCATCCTCAGCTATCAACCACCACTGTTTCCCTTGTCAGGTGAGCCATCGGCAGTTCCAGCTGTTAACCACTGGTTTCAGGAAACCGAGAGGGTATGGGGTTCGGCTCATGTCCATTTACAGCGAGCAGTCCGGAGGACTGAAGAACCAGGCCGATGTCAGAAGAGCTGATACACCCATTTACCATCCGGGCCAAAAGGTCTAGCTCTCTACCCAAGACTCCGACTACCCTGTCCGACTACCCTGTCCGACGACCCCTCGACTGCCCGACTACCCCTCCAACTACCCTGTCTGACTACCCTGTCATAAGCTGAGTCCCCAATTCATAGGCCCAATACAATACAAAATTTCACCTAACTTCGATGTGTCTCTACTCAACCATGACTCTCTTCTCCCTTCTTCCACAGGACCTGGTTTTACAGATGTACCTCCTCCTCCAGTTTTTAATTATGGTAGCATATATAATGTGTTTTTCCCTCATAAAAGCTAAGTACTTTAGAAATATGAATGTTAAAACAATGCAGATCTTTGGAAGATTGAATTGTAACAGGTGCTTTCCATAATTTATACAAAAAGGTACCATAATCTCTTGTTCCAATGTGATCTTATGTAATAGCATTCAAGGTTTACCACTGACTTACTTTGAGGTGTTTACTGTGTGTATGATAGGCTATTGGGATCATATTGCACCAAGGTGCATACAAACAGCTGTGTTGGAAAAATAGGTAGGCTACAGTAAATCAGATCCAGCAAGTATTGTCATATGTTGTTCTAAATGCAAACTAGATTATAACAAATACAAGTTATTATATAATTAGATGCACAATGCTATACACAGTGAGTGAATAGGAAATTCAATTTATAGTTTAGTTAATGTTGACACGTATGACGTTGAAACAAGTTCGGGATATCAAAGTTGTTTTGATTTTGAAAATCTAAACCAAAGTCAATGGTGATTTAATGTTGAAATGCCGGCTGGGATAAAAATGCAGAATCCATCAGTGGCTTCGTCAAACATTTTGGTTTGCTCCGAGAAATTCATTATGTGCTTTCCAAATGCAGTAGGAGAGTTACAGTAATGGAGGATGACAAAATTAACTGGGTTTTTCACCACGATAAAGTTATAATTTTAGGTTCAATATTCACTGGATATTCATTTTCCCCTGGCCTTGTTCTATAGAGTCTTACACAGATATCAATACCAGTTTTTAATAATATTCACTTATTATACACGGACATAAAACATTTACTAAAAAATGACAACGTGTATAATAGCTGCATATTTACACCTAAGAATGTTCTGACCCATATCACAATTCCACCCACTGAGTAAAAGGGTGACAGGCCCAGTTCGTGCAAACTAAAGAAGGTGGGCAGACTGAAGCCGCCTCATGTAGAATGCACGGTTGCTTTCAGCCAATAAAAACATAGAAAAAACTGCAAATTTTTGGCATGATTTTGTGATGGGTTGGGGCAGTCTACAGCCCTTCCTCAAACTTCTCAACACGTAGCCCACCTCAGATTGCTTTTAACCAATACATAAATCGTTTAAAAAAAAAAAAAAAAAAAAGATTAATCTTGTCTTTTCCTAAGTTCTGATTGAGTGGGCAAGACAGACGTTTGGGTGGGTTCACACCACCCCTGCACATGCCTAGATCCGGCCTGGAATGTCGACGTTGTCCACGCATGAATTAAAATGTCTTTATTAACATACAGAGGTCATTTACAAATCACACATGAATGTTATGCTGGTAGCACATTCTGATGACTTATTATTTGCCTGTCAAGATGTGTTACTTTAATTTTTTACACATTTCACAATGTCCTACTATCTCGGACAACTTATTTTCTGTCCCATGAAGTATGCTACCCATGTTTTAACTGCAGCTATTGGCACTTTTTGCACGTATATGTAACACAACTATCTTTTTCATACTGGGAACATTCAAAATGTGCCCACCTATTGCACACACCACACTGCACCTACAAAAAATATATAAATAAAAAGAGCATTAGATACATAAAACTCAACACTGAGGTAAAATATATGCACATTTTTATGTTATACTTTACCATTTCAATCATGCTCTGATCTACATCTTTTTCAAGCAAGGAGCATACCATGCAGTAATCATCTGCATTCCCTGGAAACAGTGGTTTTAGTTTGTAACTGTAGCAACTTCACTCTTTCTGTATAAGTAAATGAATCATGGTACTCTACAAAGGTTTCATTTGTGAGTCAGAAAGTACTCACTCACTCACTCACTCACTCACTCACTCACTCTCAGACACACAGACACAGATAGATGAAACTTAAAGCAAAAGGCCTGAATACTTAACATTTACAGTTGAGGGGATCCAGTGGCTCTGTTATGCTGTGGTGCATTTAGCTGGAATAGTTTGGGTTCCACTTGTCCCCTTAGAGGTAAGCAGTAGGCAATTTTAGGGGGAATGACATCTCCTTTATTAGCAGAATGATCCCCTTGTTGACCTGCCATTTGAACCCACTCATTAATTAACCCATGCCTTTGTCCCCAATCTCCCTTTCCTGTTACAATCTTTGGGAAACGTTGTCCTGCGTGCCACACGTCAACATTGCTATTATAAGTAAAGCTTAAGAGTCCTATAAAGGCTAGTATATATTTACTGTATGACCGTGTGTGTGTGTGTGTATATGTGTGTGCGCGTGCAGAAGCAGTGGCAATGTAAGCGGCATTGCATACATGCTCTATTTTTATGTATTTTATGTAAATCTGGAAGATTAAAAATGACATCCCCTAGATGGCATGTCCGAGCCAAAACATGCCTGTCACTTTGTTGTCCTGAGCTCCATCTCAAATCGAAACTCTGACCTTACTTTCAAATGCATTTTATCTAGAAGACTGGTACACAAAACAGACCTTTTGCTGGTTATAATGTGACATAAGATGTTTTTAAAATTCAAACACTGACTGTAATAGGAAAACTGGTTAGAGTTTGTTCTCAACAGCTGTGATGAAATTGTGCATATGGATGCGATTTGTGACCGCACTACTTTGTTTAGTCAGTTGCAGATTCTGTCACGGATTCTGGTGCTATACTGCCCCCGCTATTTACACTGGTATTGCACCATGCAGTGCAATTAATTTCAATAGACTTAATTTCTGAGGATGTGAACAAGTGATGCACCAAGTGACTGCAGGATATGCATGACAGCCAACTTGTGCATGTGTATGTGTAGATAAAAGCGAGTATAATTCAACCTTAAGTGTCCCGCCTGAGGTCACTGTACTAAACATTATTAATAACCCTTAGAATTGACATGGTGTGATCAAAATCACATGACTTCATGGATGTAAAGCCACAGAGGAGGCTGAGGCGAAATGCAAAAGGGAAGTTCCCAGACCAAAAAAGCAAGGATTAAAAGCTTAAAAGGTGCTGCTTATTTCTTCAATCACACCCCCACACATTCATGCTTGCAATCATAGAGGGAGGAGCTAAGAAGCAAGGTGTGTTAACAAGGACAGGAACAGTAAAAAGAAAGTATTTGTTGATCTTTTAGTCTATTTACATGCTTCAATAGTTTAAAAAAAAAAAAAGAAAGAAAAAAAAAAAAACTTCAATGTAGGAATCACCTCTGTATCTAGAAGCCTCCTATCTCCTTGTTCCTTGACTCCTCTGGGTACATTTTCAGAATAGTCTTTTGATCAGTTTTTTTGGTAACTGAGTGAAGGCCGTTGAAACAAGGAGAGAAGAAGGCCTCCCTTAGAGCTACTGGAATGCACTGATTGTGATTGTCATAAATAAAATCTCATCTCAAAGGAATAATTCTATCAGTAATAAAACCATATTCATAACTGGGGTGTATGATGTGCAATAAAACATGTTAATTTGGTTAAATGGATCTTGTTTTTCATTTTTAAAATATTATTCAGCTATTTTACATGGTCCAATTTTTAAAAACAGACTAAAAGCAGGACAGCATGATATTCTGGGACAGTTCTATAAGCCCATTAAGTAGAGATGTTTACATGTATTGTGATTTTTAGCCAAATAAAATGGCAAATGAAAAGTGTTTTTACATAGTTTATTATTAAATCATATTTAATATAATATTAAATTAATATAAAATGTCTGATGTATTATATTTAGCTATATTTTGTTTTGTTTTATTGACCTTTCAGCATTATTAAAGGTTCATAAAGACAACTGTCATGAATTATTTTACTGTTACAATGAAACATCAATACTAAATATACCAATAAATTTTAATAAACCAAACATTTTAAATGAGCCACAATTAAAACTTTAGAATTAACTAATCTAATATCTGTCCCTCATATTGCAAAACTAAATTCTAAAATCCCCTATCGTTTAGGAGTCTGCACATATAGGGGACTAGTGATCTTGTATATCTCTCAGTTCAACATCTTGGGAAGGTCAGTGTGCTGAATTCCTTGTCTGTTGATTTGTGAGCTCCTCCTTGAGGGGGTAGCCAGTCACTGAAGCTGGATGTAAACAGTATTTCTTTTTCTACCTAAACAAATACAGTATTTAACAACCCATCTGATCTTGTTTTTAGAATATTGCCTGGTTCCCGATTCATAGGTTCTGGCAAATGGCACATTTGACAGAATTAGTGAAAGTTTATTTCCTGCTTGGCTTAGATCACAATAAGATTTTAATGTCATTTAATTCAAGGATGCTGTCATTTTCACAAAAGTTTGTGAAAAAACGATTGTTCACAATTTCTTTAATTTACTCAATTTCTGCTGCATCATTCTACGCACAGTACAACAGAACAACATGCTAACAGGGAAGACCACCCCAAATTCCTCTGACCAAATAGTCTGGAAAGCTCTGTCCAGAGTTCTGTCCAGAGTTAACCGATGGACAGCTGTTGGTATCAACAACATACCTGGCCGGGGGGCTCAGGGAATGTGCTGATCAGCTTACAGATGTGGCTTGATTGGTGGCTCAGTTCTGACCGGTTCGGATAGAGTGGCGTAGGCTGGGCCGCTTCATCCTGAGCAGGTGCCTCTGAAACTGCAGGTTCCTCCCTCCTTACTGGCTGTAGGCGTTGCGGTGGGGCGGATTCCAGGTTGGGATCGGCTTGCTGCAATTTAGCACACTGAGAATCAGATGAGGGCCCTGCCTGACATTTTTTCTCTCTTTTATGTGCCTCACTCTGCCATTCAGCAAATGCCTTCCAGTCAGCCAAAAACTGCACTTCGCTTTTTGTTTTAGGGGTCTCTCTCTCTCCTTTGTTTCCAAATCAACTTTGTCTTCTGTCTGAAACTAAAACTAAAATTGATTTTAATCAATTTAACCTGCTATGAAAATCAAGTGAATATGAATTCTCGTGCACAGACAGAAAAGGTTCAATGTGTGCCAAATGTCTAGACATTCAATTAATCATATAACCTATAGGTTCAATAGAGCAAAAAGAGTTTACCTGTGAGGGTGAGTCCACATACAGCAATTTGATAGGGCTTACAGTTTTCTCTTCCCTTCTTTTTTAAAATAATTTCTCTTTTTATCCCACTAAAATTTACTTGTGCGTTAAATTTGCCAAATGTATCATGTACCGCTGATATGATGGAATGAGTCAATGGGGCATGCCACTTGATAATAACCCGCCGCAAAAATACTGCGCCTCTTGCGCTTCTTAATAAGTACTCTCTTTACTTATTGATTGCTCGAACCGGACTCTTTCCCTTAGCAAATATTTTTACCATTATTATCTCTCTCTATATATACCCGTCGGTATATGTGTTAGTTTTGAAACTGTGATCAAAGAAACACCAATATCTGTGCTGTCGTTCCTGGAACTTCTTATAAGAAATGGCTCCATATAATACTTCTCTCAGTGTAATACATGAGAGAGAGAAATAGTTTTTATATTTTGTATGGTACCAAAAATCAGTAATTGGTTTTGACAGGTCTAGGTCAAAGGTCATCATCAATTATAATTATCTTGAAAGGGTCATCATCAAATATAATTATATTTGCAGGTCATCATCGTCAATTATAATTATGTTTGCAGGTCATCATCATCAAATATAAATATGTTAAATCCAGTCCCGGTGCAATCCCACGCACACATACAAGTTATTTCACATAGATTGTGAAACACTCATGAGTTAGACCTAGGTCAAAAGGTTAATGATAATTATTGTTACATGTTCTTTCTGATAGATTTCCGGTGCAATCCCATGCACACACACAAGTTTTTTCACATAGCTTGTATTCATATATAGTATGGACATGTGCATTCCCACGCATATCCCCTGTTTAGGCTGTTATTTGATTTCCTGAGTTAGGCCTAGGTCAAAAGGTTAATGATAATTATTGGTACATGTTCTTTCCTATAGCTTTTGTTGGCTCAAATTTAGCCTATTACCCAAAAACACTTAAAATTCAACATAGAAGCCAATACTCACATCTACCTCTGAGCCCAGTTGGAGATAGAAAAAAATACACCAGCCGTGAGTGAGAAGAAGCAAGGGTCCAGCTTTATTGTTCCATTCCACCACACGAGATCCACACCGATGAGAATTCTCAGAGGTGATCCCAATACCCTGAGCTTAAGCTCCAGTATTTATACTGTACTTACACACTAAATAACCCATATGTTTCAAGAAGACTATGATCTCACTACCAATAGGGTTAAAAAAGAGCTCATTTACCTTACTCTTATGTTCCAGAAAAGGGCTATTTCACTTACACATAGAATTGAAACCAGGGGTTTTAATTTACACATAAAATCAGAACCCAGGCATTTCTAATAACCCAGAAAATAAAACCCCAGAGTTTTGAATTACACAGAGAATCAGAAACCAGAGTTTTCAGTTACCTAGGGCATCAGAAACTTCGTTTTTCATTTACCTAGGGAATCGAAACCAGAGAGTTTGAATAACCCGTAAAATAGAAAGTGGACAAGACTAAACAATCTAGAGTGACCTTGGTCTTACTGTTATCTCGCGGGGGGGGGGGGGGGGGGTGCAGCTTGACTCAGCCACCCTTATAAATGGCTCCTCATGGTTCTTTCTTAAAATTAAGGCCTTCCTTGCGAGACAAGAACCCTCACCATTTGAGTCATGAGTAAGTTTACATTTTCCTGTATTTCTAGTTTATAATTTATTTTCATATTTGCACTATATTTCTTATTTTATATATATTTATACTACTTGAAAAGCGGTTTACTGTACTTCCAACTTCTTAATATCATTACAACGGTCCTGCATATCCTACTATTCTGTTTTTTTATAGAGAGTTTCTCTATTATTATAAGATATTATTAAAGTTATTCATGTGTGTGTATATGTTGTGTCTACTTGCCCGCCCTTGACTGTACGAGCGTGTGTGTGTGTGTGTGTGTGTGTGTATATTAGCCCTCCTCAGCTCAGCTCGTATACCTCTTTTTGACTTTTTTGACTACTACTGCTCTTAAAGATCTTTAAAGTGTAATTCCAATTTGTCAATGTCCGCCTAATCCCGCTTCTATGTGGCTAGGTGCCCGTCTTTTCTTCTTCTCCCCTTTGCTGGATGCTAGGTCTCCCTTATGTTTATTTTATGACATTTTTTATCCACAACACTTTCTGGTGCAATTCCACACACACGCACACATAAGGCTGATGAAATAATAAATAATGAATTTCCATACACATCCAACTAAAAATATGACACACACACACGCAACCGACCAATCAGAACAAAAGAAATTAAAATTGCATCCAGTAAGTGTCAGTATGAACACCATAAGTTTATAGAAGAAGAAGAATGCCTCACCCACCCTCCAGGTTTAAAATACTCTGTACTTAGAACAACGTGTATGAGCTTATAACATGGCTGATGCTTGTCCTAATGCACCGAAAAAAAGCTCACTCTTTTTTGGGAAGATTAGAAAAAATTTTAGAGCATGAAAAGATTCAATATTGGGTAATGTCAAACGCAAGTACAGCCAGATTTTTTTTGTGGATGCAGCAAAAGGAACTGTTTTGCTTTTCAAGTTCTCGGTCCCGGGTCACATCCACTGGAGCAGTGCTACTGAGAGTGTAACTTTTAACGAGGGTGACTAGAAAAAGTTCAGAAAATGGTGCAAGGATTTTGACTACATTGTTAGAATGGATTTCTTTTCCCCGGATGCGTACAGGCATAAATGGAGCAGTACATCTCTGCAATGCACATACCACATCAGAGCAACAAATTTCTCCAAGAACCAGGTTTCACTGCACTGTGTTGCTGTATTAACCGGTGACAACGCACCTGATAACAAAGAGAACTGTGAAGTGAGGTATGAACAAACCAGCTGGCACGATCTACAACACTACTTCCATCAAATCTATGAATTATTCCAAAAAATTGGAAGAAACAAAGAAACAGCAAAAATAAAATTAAGGCTACAAGATCTCTTCTGAGATCGTCAATATACTACTCTTGAGCAGAAACTCCACCTTCCCCAAGACTCCTCCCACATGATATATAAATGAGTCTGACTGCATATCAAGTCAAAGAGTTTTGGGCATCAACAAGCAATATGGCTTGTGAACTCAGTCCTGTTTTCTACAACTCTGATGCTACCCTAGATGATGATGTGACCAGTTCTGGTTTTAAAGACGGCGAAAACCTAGGAAAAAGAAATCTGACCTATCGGACAATGAACGATGAAACCGAAGGGTGTATAACCAACGCTGTGTTAGCCATGTTAGTGTGGTTACGGGAGAACTGTTGGACAGAATTATCCAACAAGATCTGAAGGACAACTGCCACTGGTGCACGATCGGTCATCCGAGTCAACTCCAGCATTCGTGTTTGTTCGATCCTGACAAGTACTATCTGCACCTAAACACCTATAGATTGCTGAAAAATCTATTTAAGCCATGGTTCAAATACACGTTGGCAAGAGGTCTGAAATTGTGTGGTATCAAAAATTCACGGTATCGCTGAAGCCATCGTGTGTGAATGGTGAGACGAGCCTCACATCAAAACCGTGCTGAACGTGGTCAAAGAGAAACCCAGAGACATTTTCAACGAGCAGGTGTACGAAGACGTTGTGGACTACTGGACCTTTCACTCTGAGAAACGTTCTGAGATAAAATGCTTAATCTACACTTGCATTTGATAATTCTTGTCTTGACACTCGAAAATGACTGAACGATTGATGAAGAATATATATTATACGCCATCAGAACCTGGTTCGTATGGTAGCGTTGAGTGTTTGCAAAGACCTGTTGTTGAGAATATAGGTAAAATAGCTAATGATACTGAAATAAAAAACTGGTTAGCAGGGCAGGATGCATACAGTTTACATAAACCAGTATCTACAAAGTTTAAAAGAAACAAGGTTTATGTAAAGAACATCGATGAACAGTGGCAAGCTGATTTAGTCGATATGAGCAACCTGTCAGAGATTAATGACAAAATTTATGATAATGTGTATAGATATTATATCCAAATATGCCTGGGTACGTGTGTTACGAAACAAGACTGGACTCGAGGTAACTAAAGCCTTGATTCCATTCTAAAGGAAGGCAGAGTCCCCCAAAAAACTACAAACTGACCAAGGGGAGGACTTTTTTAACAGAAATTTTCCTGGAACTCAGATTTCAACAACTGCTTCCAAGCACAGTGAATCTAATCATGTTCGCCAGTTTCGACAGTATTCTAGAACTAAACAATCGAAGAAACGTGCTCATCGATTACCAGTAACGCATGGATACCAGAGAAATAACGGAGGTTATGAGAAGTTGTCCTGAAATAGAAAAAATGTTTCATGGCATGATGGCCTGTGACGAGCTACCTACAAGTACACTGAGAAAGTTTCCTGCTTTGTTCATTGTAAACACACATCCAAGACGCATGCCGGGTGAGCACTGGCTAGCTTTATGCCTTAATGACAAAACCACCAGAGAATTTTTTGACTCGTACAGAAACCCTCCAGACTACGAACTCTTTCCTCGATCGACTCATTATTTTTTGATAAAGAACTGTTGCAAAATAAAATATAACCCTGTATAAATTCAAAACTTTACTTCAGTTTGCTGCAGGCAACACTGTTTTTTTCTGTGTCACAAAGCTAAAGGTTATTCATTTAACCTTATTATGTCTATGTATAGCAAAGATTTAAGTAGAAATGATAATGCTGTTGTGTCTTTTGTTTAAAAAAATGTACCCTGGAGTAAATAAAAAGCATTCATTTACTTGTGTACAATGTGTGAACTCTCTAGATATGTTTCATTTGCATGCATAGTGGAATATTAAATGATGACCCTTCACAAGAAAACTGTTAAACAACAGTTATTTTATTGTAATAAAGGGTAACACAACATAACATCTGTTGTCCCTCATCATTTCAAAAGCCAAACCAGTCAGAACGGTTAAAAACGGGAGATTTGAAAACTGGCTCAGAATCCTACTCTTTGCTTTTGGGGGGGGGGGGGCAAGGTGAGAGGTATCTTTATGTGGCATTCCCAAGTGGAGGGAAACGTTTAGCCCAAATTTAGTAAATCCAACTATGCCACCCTGGGGGAGAACCAGGGAAATACTCCCAAATAAAGGCACACAGAAGTTTTACCAAGGAACATGAGAATGAGACATGAGTACGAATATAAAAATTATATTTTATTATGACACTTAAACATCATTAAAACTTGACATACAAATTTAAAATCTCTCTCCCATGAAGCACAATAAAGATTTTTAAAACTGAGCACTTCTCCAGGCCCATGCTTGGCAGGGACAAGGCAGGCCAGCTACAGCTCGGGAGGTCATCCAAACCCACTGCAAGTCACACCAAAAATCATCAAACACTACCTACACCATAAGGAAGTTGCTGTGTTGGGACACTGAGCACGCTGTGAAGCACACACCACCCAATAAATGCAGCTAGCCTCCCCTGTCCCAGCAAGACTCACTGGCTCCTGGAGAGGAAGAAGACACTGGTTAACCTACAATTACACAGACACTAAACAATAAACAAAGAGAAACAAACTACAGACACCATGGGGTGGTGGCTAGATCACCCAGGCCCACTGACACCACCACATGAAATAGAGGCAGTTAACAGCAGCCAAGCAGAACCAGAATTATGGTAGACAGTACAAATAAAAATATAGCCACTATAGCATGCAGACAATAAAGCACAACATACACCCTCTCAATAGTAAGGTGGATGTGTGGAAAAACAAACCTGAAACAGGTTTGAGGCTGGAAAACACTAATTTACCACTTAGCCTCTCATACTATAAGTGGTTGCAGAACAAACCAAACATACATCCAAAACGGATCGGGTGGAACAAAACAGTAAATAAAGCAAAAACACTGCAGTAAAGCAAAACAGCAGCGGCGTCACATGTAGCGTCTTCGGCTAGAGATTGTCTTAAAGAAGACTTAGATGCTCAACTCCCCACTCTCACCTTAACACAAAGATCGGCGTGTCAACCTAAATCTACCAAGTCCCAATGTGAAAAAGCCAGAGGTGCACTTACCATTGAGTTGAACAAACACCAGACGCTAAGACTGGCATAAAGTTAGTTTGACGTTGGACGTTCGATATTCGCAGATATGCGGAAATTAAGGGACCGTCTCTAAAGTTACATACGACATTGTTATACACTGTGGCGACAGGCCGGCGGCCGGCGCACAGGAAACAAAGATCGCTCCTCCCGCAACTGCCGCGGTGGCACTGAAGAGACAGCTCTGCTTCAGCGCCACCAATGGTTTGGACGGCCAGAGAGCATGTGGCGGCGGGGTGGGGCCGCCAACACACCCACGGCTTGTGAATGGTGCACCACGCGGACGGATTCCACCATCCAGCAGGCGAGGGGAGAATATAAAAGGGTGATATTCCACTCGCAAGGGGAGAGAAGAATCTCTGAGCATGTGCGCAAGCATCTGGCGTGTTAGGCGATTGTTACGACACATGCATGTTCGCTAATCGCTGTTGTGTGTTTTTCTGGTTTTCAGATGAGTCCGACACGAGTGCAGGCTCCACCCCCTGGCTGTAACCGCAGACGGCTGAGACCCTCAACGCCCGATCGCACTTCAACACACACATACACACACACACACACACACACACTCACCTCACCGTCTGTCTTAAATAAAGATCCCTCCATGAACCACACTACAATGGCCTCCTGTGTGTCTGTGCTCCACCCACCGCGGGGTAAATTCCCTACACTGGTGGAGGATGCGGGTATTGAGCGCAGACATACTCACTTAAATACTTTTAAAAAATCCCACGTTTAAAATAAATGAATAATAAATAAATAAATAAATAAATATATAACTAAAATCGATAATTTGAGTGGATAGAGAGATGGACACAGGGAACATGGACCCCACGCTACAGTGTCTCATGGAGACTAGCCTCCAGCAGCAGGCCATAGCACAGCAGCTCGCCCAAAGCCTGCAAGTTGCTACCCGGGAGCTGCTGGCCCTGAGACCCGCCTTTCCATGACCCTGGCCGAGGAGCCCAGCACCTTTTCCCCCGCCTGACCCCAAAAGATGACATCGAGACCTACCTCGAGACCTTCGAACGAGTCGCCCACCAAGAAGGCTGGGGCATGGAAGCCTGGCCGCGCATCCTCCGCCCGTTGCTCTCTGGAGAAGCCAGCACAGCATACTATGCACTCTCTCCGGAGGACGTGGTGGACTACGGAGCGGTAAAGAAGGAGATCTTAGCATGGTATGGCAGAACTTCCTACCGAGCGACAGCGGACTTCCATCGGTGGAGCTACCGGCCAGGGGCCCAGCCCCGTGGTCAAATGATCAACCTTCTGCGCCTCACCAAACGGTGGCTCCACCCTGACCAATGCACCGCCACCGAGGTGGCAGAAAAGGTGGCCATGGACTGGTTCCTGAGAGCTCTGGTGGCCCCAGAGCGCTGAGCCGTGGGAATGCATGCTCCTGGAACCCCCAAGGAGCTACAAAATGCCCTAGAACTCGCCCTGCGACTGCCTGAAGCATTGCTGGGCCCAGGTGCGGCAGATTGACGGGGTCATCCAAAACCCAGAACACAGGCTACCCACCTCCTACTTTCTAGTCAGGGGAGGTCTGCTATACCACCGAACCCAGCACAGAGGAGAAAACATGGACCTCCTGGTAGTCCCCAAGACCCGAATACAAACACTGTTGCACCTGGCCCATACCCATCCGCTTGGCGGCCACCTGGGGGCCCGAAGCACCGGGGAAAAACTGAAGGACCGCTTCACCTGGCCGAGGATGGACGCAGAGGTCTGGGCCTTTTGTCAACGGTGCCCTTAGTGTCAGCGTACTGCCCCCAGAAAGCCCCCACCAGCGCCCCGATCCCACTTCCCATCATCAGCATCCCCTTCGAAAGAATCGGCATGGACCTCGTAGGGCCGCTATCCAAGTCCGCCCGGGGCCATGAGTACATACTCGTCATCATGGACTACGCCACCCGGTACCCCAAGGCGGTGCCACTGCGCAAAGCCACCTCCCGCAACATCGCCAGAGAACTGGTACTCCTGTTCAGTCGTGTGGGGATCCCAAAGGACATTCTGACCGACCAAGGTACGCCTTTTGTGTCCAAACTAATGTCTGATCTGTATCGGCTATTACAGGTGAAACACCTCAAGATGTCTGTCTACCACCTGCAAACCGATGGACTGGTTGAGAGATTCAACCAGACGCTAAAACAGATGTTATGCCGGGTGGTAGATGATGAAGGAAGGAACTGGGACCTCCTCTTTCCCTACGTGCTCTTCGCTGTCCGGAAGTGCCCCCAGGTGTCCACGGGCTTCACCCCCTTTGAGCTCCTCTTCGGACAGCGACCTCGAGGACTGCTGGACGTGGCCTGCGAAGCATGGGAGGAGCAACCGTCCCCATTCCGCTTGGTCATCGACTACATGCAATAGATGCAAGAGAAGATTGACCAGGTAACTCCGATAGTTCAGGAGCACATGTGAGCCACCCAGGAAGAACAGAAAAGGGTGTACAACTGTCCCAGACAGCCTCGGGAGTTCCAACCGGGCGATCAGGTGCTCCTACTAAGGCCCAGCAGCTCCTGCAAGTTCCTGGCACGGTGGCAAGGCCCGTACACAGTCCTCGAGCGAAAAGGCCCCGTAAACTACAGCCTGCAGCAGCCCCGTAAGCGAGCAGAGGAAAAAACTCTACCGCATGAATCTGCTGAAGAAGTGGGTAGAAGTGGCACCGGTAGTATCTGCGTACGCGGCTCTGGGCACAGATCACGGCAAGTGAACCTTGGTAGAATTGGGGGAAGATCTTACCCTGACACAAAGACAGGAGCTAACAGAGTTGGTGGACCAAATCTCTGATATGTTTTCCACCTCCCCAGGAATGACGCAGCTGGTCCACCACGAGATCAAGACCCGTCCAGGAGTAGTGCTAAGACAGCGGCCCTTCCGTGTCCCAGAGGGCCGGCGCAAGGCGATCGAGGAAGAAGTTGGCCGAATGCTGCGGGACCACATAATAGAGGAGTCCAACAGCCCCTGGTCCAGCCCCATCGTCGTCGTGCCGAAGCCGGATGGAAGTATGCGGCTTTGTAATGACTTCCGGAAGCTGAACCAGGACTCAGAGTTCGATAGCTATCCCCTCCCCCGAGTGGACGACCTCGTGGAGCGACTGGGGAGGGCCCGATTCATATCTACCCTGGACCTAACGAAAGGCTACTGGCAAGTTGCGCTGGCACCGGACGCGAGACCGAAGACGGCCTTCAGCATGGCCACCAGTCACTGGCAGTATCGGGTTCTCCCCTTTGGGCTACATGGGGCGCCCGCAACGTTCCAGCGGCTAATGGACATTGTCCTGCGACCCCACCGTATGTTTGCAGCCGCCTACCTAGACGACGTAGTCATCCACTCCTCCACTTGGTCGGACCACCTGTTCCACCTGGGGGAGGTTCTGAAGGAACTCCGGAAGGCTGGGCTGACAGCCAACCCCAAGAAATGCCACCTAAGGCTGACCAAGGCACAGTACCTGGGCTACCGTATTGGCCGGGGTATGCTGAAGCTACAGGCGAAGAAAATCGAGGCAGTGAAGGACTACCCCCGGCCCACATCAAAGA
>NC_071256.1:13525729-13538229 GCF_023375685.1 Ictalurus furcatus | reverse complement strand
TTGTTTGTGACATCCGTTGTCTCGTCTACTTCTACAGCAACAAATAGGGCTGCATTAATTTCCTTTTTTATATATCATTTCTAATCACATCACTTATTGCTTCAATTAAATCGTTCTGAATTCTGTTTGATAGGCCAGAAAACACAGTGGATGTCTCCAAATGTCTAGCTAACCTATTATCTTTCTCAGCAAAAGCATGTAATAGTTCTACATAGCTGCCACGAAAGAGCTCGTACTCTCATCGTTAGTACGAAATGCTAATTGCTGTTTGGCTAGGAAGCAAGTTGCATTAATGAGGTCTTTTAAAATCTCTCGGTTTTCCTTTACCTTAACATTGTGGACGCTAATATTTAGTCTCCGCTGTTCGTTCAAGCCAAATCTATCATTGCGCTTCCAAATATTTTTAAAGCAATTTGGCTTTGAAGGTGAGTAGTTTAACTTTCATGTCTGTTGAGGCTTCTTGGTATATTTTTCAAGTCACAAAATCCCGTTGTAGTCCAGACATTGTCACTCGTTGAGAACAAAAGGCAGGGAAAGCAGAAAAGGTGGTTTCTTGTAGCACAACTACACAACCGGTGTTATACGGGTGTACCTCTCAGTTTGAAAAGAGCGTGTCATCTTCTGTCCCATCGTTTGAAGCAGATCTTTTAGCTCCGGCATCGGTCTTCCATTATTTATCACTTCCAGTTTTGATTGAAAGTCCAGTCTTGAGAAATATTTTAGCTTATATATATATAACCCTCCATTTTTGCAGTCAGGTCAAAAATAAACGGACTGATGAGGTGCACTTGACTTTTTTAGCTAGCACATTACCCACAATGCCATTTTCTGTAATACGTTTAGAAGATCTATACCAGAACAATCCAGAATGCTCACACACGCCCCCTTCAGTGAGGCAGAGGTACAGGCTGCCTCCCCTCCTGCTTTTTCACTGCGGCATTATGTCAAATCAGCAAGACTAATATGTTATGCACATACGTGAAACACATGACCTAGACTATGGAATGTGAGGACATATAATAAAAGTGTGTACAAACACTACATTGGTGACATACAGAGAGCTCAATTGCACGTGCTCAAGTTGAGCAAAAAAAATGAGCAGCTCAATCCAGTTTGTGAGGGATTGCGAAATGCGAGAGGAGGCTCGGCTCCTCGCTGCCTCCCTCCGCGTCTTTCCCCCTGTATTTGAACAGGAAAATACACAAATTCAGCAATATTGACTATAAAAATCATTGGAATGATTGGAATCATACAATAATTACATTTCTATCACAGATCAGTGGACAAATATTTATTTATTTTTTTAATCATTATATATTTTTTACATTTCAAGATGACACAGGGAAGGCATTGCCTCCCCTGCCTCCCCTGACCCCACGTCACTGATTTTAATTATATATATATATATATATATATATACACAGTATCTCACAAAAGTGAGTACACCCCTCACATTTTTGCAAATATTTGATTATATCTTTTCATGTGACAACACTGAAGAAATGACACTTTGCTACAATGTAAAGTAGTGAGTGTACAGCTTGTGTAACAGTGTAAATTTGCTCTCCCCTCAAAATAACTCAACACACAGCCATTAATGTCTAAACCACTGGCAACAAAAGTGAGTACACCCCTAAGTGAAAATGTCCAAATTGGGCCCAAAGTGTCAATATTTTGTAGGCCACCATTATTTTCCAGCACTGCCTTAACCCTCTTGGGCATGGAGTTCACCAGAGCTTTACAGGTTGCCACTGGAGTCCTCTTCCACTCCTCCATGACGACATCACGGAGCTGGTGGATGTTAGAGACTTTGTGCTCCTCCACCTTCCATTTGAGGATACCCCACAGATGCTCAATAGTGTTTAGGTCTGGAGACATGCTTGGCCAGTCCATTACCTTCACTCTCAGCTTCTTTAGCAAGGCAGTGGTCGTCTTGGAGATGTGTTTGGGGAATTATGCTGGAATACTGCTGGAATACTGCTGGAATACTGCCCTGCGGCCCAGTCTCTGCTTCAGTATGTCACAGTACATGTTGGCATTCATGGTTCCCTCAATGAACTGTAGCTCCCCAGTGCCGGCAGCACTCATGCAGAACCAGACCATGACACTCCCACCACCATGCTTGACTGTAGGCAAGACACACTTGTCTTTGTACTCCTCACCTGGTTGCCGCCACACACGCTTGACACCATCTGAACCAAATAAGTTTATCTTGGTCTCATCAGACCACAGGACATGGTTCCAGTAATCCATGTCCTTAGTCTGCTTGTCTCCAGCAAACTGTTTGCAGGCTTTCTTGTGCATCATCTTTAGAAGAGGCTTCCTTCTGGGACAACAGCCATGCAGACCAATTTGATGCAGTGTGCGGCATATGGTCTGAGCACTGACAGGCTGACCCCCAACCCCTTCAACCTCTGCAGCAATGCTGGCAGCACTCATACGTCTATTTCCCAAAGACAACCTCTGGATATGACGCTGAGCACGTGCACTAAACTTCTTTGGTCGACCATGGCGAGGCCTGTTCTGAGTGGAACCTGTCCTGTTAAACCGCTATATGGTCTTGGCCACCGTGCTGCAGCTCAGTGTCAGTGTCTTGGCAATCTTCTTATAGCCTAGGCCATCTTTTTGTAGAGCAACAATTCTTTTATTCAGATCATCAGAGAGTTCTTTGCCATGAGGTGCCATGTTGAACTTCCAGTGACCATTATGAGGGAGTGTGAGAGCGATGACACCAACTTTAACACACCTGCTCCCCATTCACACCTGAGACCTTGTAACACTAACAAGTCACATGACACTGGGGAGGGAAAATGGATAATTAGGCCCAATTTGGACATTTTAATTTAGGGGTGTACTCACTTTTGTTGCCAGCGGTTTAGACATTAATGCTGTGTGTTGAGTTATTTTGAGTGGACAGCAAATTTACACTGTTATACAAGCTGTACACTCACTCCTTTACATTGTAGCAAAGTGTCATTTCTTCAGTGTTGTCACATGAAAAGATATAATCAAATATTTACAAAAATGTGAGGGGTGTACTCACTTTTGTGAGATACTGTATATATATATATATATATATATATATATATATATATATATATATATATATATATATATATATATATATATAAATTCTACATCGCGTTTCAAATCATGTAACCAACTTTTTAAATGCCTAGATAAGTGTGTTAGGTCAGTGTGGTGGATGGAAGTACTTGAGTTGTTGTGGATGGAAGTACTTGAGTTGTTGGAACTTGAGTTGCTAGCTGTGACTGTTCTGGGAAATTTTATGACCATTCAGCTGTGTAATTTAGGGGAACTTTGAGTGGCTTGATCATAGCTGACTATATACCATTCTTATATAAAATTTTAAGGGCTCATTGGGGCTGGAGGAAAAAGTAGTGAGTCCTGCTACAAAGGACCTAATCGAAAGCAACGGTTTCAACAACAGAAGTTCTGACAACATGGATGACAGTCTGACCAGTCTGCACTGGTTGCAAGAGTTCTCTATCCTTAGTGACAGTGGAAGGCAACAAGTGAGTTCTACTAGCCAACATCAGAGCAAACTCTCTGAGCAGCAGCTGGGTGGAGAAGCTCCTGCATCTCCTCTAGCAGGCGACCTTGCCTCCATAGGCATGCCACTGACCCCTGGTAAGCCCATAGCAACAGCAGTTCCTGCCCTGTGCACTCTGCCCAGCTTGGTTGCACATGGACACTGCCCAGATGAGGTTGACTACAAGACAAACCCTCACATCAAGCCACCATACTCATATGCCACCCTAATTTGCATGGCTATGCAGGCAAGCAAGAAAAGCAAAATCACACTCTCCTGTATTTATAAATGGATCACTGACAACTTCTGCTACTTCCGCCATGCTGACCCCACCTGGCAGGTAAGTTAGGCTGTTCTCCTAGAGTTAATTATAGTGACCACTTTGTTTCCAATTTTAGTTGCCTCCTCAAAAAGTTAATGGGGCACGTGTATCCACAAACTTGACAGAACTAAATTTGAGCATACTACTATACTATACTACAGTGAGCGAGAATGAGCAATTATAATAGCATCCATATCAGACCCTTTGGATAGAAACAAACCTCTGCTGAGCACAATGACTGTCTTTCATATGATTTGAGGTCCCATACAAATAAAATCACATTGAAGAAAAGCATATTTGCTGTGTAGCCTGATTCTATATAAAAGGAAAGAAATTCAGTCAGTTTAGTCATCAGATGTACTAATTAAATTTGGGATTTTCTTGAGAAATAATAATAAAAAAAAACACTTGTTGGTGAATGATTAATTATCCCTCTAGCTTTCTGAGGATTAGCCAGACATTTCCTCAGTTTTTAGCCACTCTAACCCAAAACATTAATATATAATGTTTAACTAAGATCAAAGGGTCACTGCTTCATTCAAGTATAACTTCTTTGTGGTAGTTTTTCAGACTATGATGGTGTTAATTAAAATAGAGAATGAGCAGAGAACTTCCCAACAGTGTACGTTCTGCTTTGCTAACTATAATTAAGGAATAGCATGAATTTCACAAAGTGATTAATGAAAGTTGCTAGTGTGGTTTTGTCTTCTCTCCAAATAAATTATTTCAGAATTCCATCCGTCACAATCTCTCACTGAATAAATGCTTCATAAAAGTTCCAAGGCAGAAGGATGAGCCTGGAAAGGGTGGCTTCTGGAAGATTGATCCGGAATATGCTGAACGTCTCCTGACTGGGGCTTATAAGAAGCAAAGGATGCCTCCAGTACAGATTAACCCAGCTCTTAAAAATCAACTTGGAATGATCTCACAGCCGGTTATGCCTACGCCAACAGATGTAACGGGTTTTCTCCATGTTGGTCCTGAGTCACAGCAGCTCTTAGAAGAATTTGAAGAAGTCACTGGACTTGACAAGAACTGGGACCCTCACCTAGCAGAAACCACTTTATCTGATTGCTCGAGCACAGTAAAAGCCAGCAAAAGAAAACAGCCATATGGCCACCGGGCTGGAAGTGCCAAAGCTCTGTGCCGCTCAAGCTCTCCACTGCTGGCCATGGAGGAACCAAAGGTTCTGGAATCTCTTATGGGTAATTTTGACTGGGATGCTCTGCTAAATTCAGCCCTAAATGAGGATTTGAGCCTGAATGAGTGTAATCCTGTGAGCCCAATACCACAAGATCAGAACCTCATGGTACATGGCATTCATGTTAATTCCCTGGAGGCCTCTGTCAATACTACAGAAAGTAACATGCTAATAGAAACACAAAAGGACCGTGATGTAGACCTTGACAAAGAGACATTCTTAGCCACAGAATTTTTACAGAGTCCTTGGACAGAAGAAGAAGCGGGGAACCATCCTGATTTTCTTTCTATGTCTACTGTTAATATCAATCAACTCTTTGATCTGGGAGGCTCACTCAGTGATGATATTGACAGTAAAATTGAATCTCTTCTCTGAATAGTTCATCAGTATCTCTTGAGACTAGGGATGTCACAATACCAAAAATCTAGTAGTCAGTACCGATACCACCAAAAGTACACAATACTCTATACCAAGGTGTGGTATATATATATATATATATATATATATATATATAAAAATTAATTAAAAACTCTCCTGGAGGACATCCTCCTCTGGTTGATACTGGGACAGGGGGAGGGAGGGAGGGAGGGAGACAGAGAGAGAGAGAGAGAGAGAGAGCGAGAGAGAGAAATTGAGATTTAAGTTATCAAACACTGTCTGACAATGACTAATACCAAGTGCTAAGGTACACTCCTAAACAATGAGTGGAGGTGCACTCCTAAACACACGCACACATGCACACAGACGCGCGCGCAAACAACGCACACACACACACCTTAGACTCTGAATGCAAGCATTAGTTTAAATTCACTGATATGGTGGCAGGACAGAAAGATTTATTAAAAGCATGAACATGTGAATAATTATTAGTGACATTAGGCTATATTTAGCTGACAGGACACGGGCTGAATGGCCATGCATGGTGGCCCATTAGGACGTAGTTTATAACATTGCAATGTGTTAGCGTCGTTAACAAATAACAGGCTATCGCAAACATTACATGGAGCATACCGTTAGCTGGTTTCACGGCAACAGTGCTAGCTGCCTCAAACAAACATAATATAGGATCGTCTTTCAGGTGCTTCGCCAAATTCCAGGTGTTTCCTCGCTTTGTTTGAAATGAACGGTAGCATCGGTTACACACCGGAAACTGATACTAGCTTTCCTCTCTTCTCCTCTCAAAGAGTCAGGGCGGAGCTAAACTTGTTAAGTTAAGCTAATCTGTAGTTTTTCCCGTGTGCTTGTAGGCGTTCTTCTTCTTCACCACTTGTGGACCGACTAAAACACTTGCGTGTATTTTCTACCACCATCAGGTCAGGAAAAATTGCAACCCCGGTACCTCCATTAGACTCGGTTCCAATGCTAGTGCAGAAAAACAAGTACCGTCACGTTTTAAGAATGTTGGTACCGACTTGGTACTGAAGTATCGGTTCTCATGACATCCATATTTAAGACAGATAATGTCTAACCAATACCATTGAAATATTATGAGTGGAGAGAGCTGTTTTATACCAAAGAGTACAAACTTTGGATCCATAGCATTTCCATTTAATTTTTTAAATTTTTATCAATTGCATTTTTTTGTTTGTTTGTTTGTTTGTTTATTGGCAAGTGATTTATCTAAAAGCCACTGATCAAAAATTGCCACAACAGTGGGTTCTTCTAAAAGAACTAAAATCTAATTCTTCATGACTGGACTGTGAAAACAGAACTGGACAACAATGAAATTACAGACAGAAACAGTGCATAAATGAATGGCAAAAATTTAATCTTAACAGTGTAGATGTTCATTTTAACTAACTGCAATTACAATTAAGCAATAAATACTTATTTCTAGCATCTATAAATTACAAGAAGTTATAAAGGTAATCATGTATTGCAATTGAGGTACCTGCTTGGAAGGAACAAAATAAAATATGCAAATAAACATATACCACAATGATAATACTGGACTCCTAGCTATGCCTAGCTATGAGGTTGCATATACTGAAACTGTTTTCATTCACATTACAACAGAAAAGGCGGATCTAGTCTTTCCATGTCATATACTAACAATAAAATTTTACATAATAATATGTATTAGAATAACACCCTAAAATGTGATTAAGATAGGATAGTTTAATTACTTTATAATGTTTAAGTGCCAGACCCAGCTGGTTATAATTAAACTTTTTTTTTTTTACATCTTAAAAAGTCTTTTAATTAAAAAAAAATGTTTCATTAATGATTATCTTGCTGTATAATTTGAGTGTTATAAAAGCATGCTAATCAATCATTTTAACTGGTAAATCTATTTAATCTTTTTATATTAGCTTATACCTTCAGATACAGCATAACATTATTACATATTATTAAATCTCTACAATACAGTACATTACACAGCAATGAGTTGGTCAAATGTTATTTCCTGAGTACTTTTTAATTCTTTATTTTTTTTAAAACGTGCAACTCAGCTACATATGCTTATACCTAAAATGTTTAATGTGCCAAGTCTGATAACTGGCAAAAAATTGTATGAGGTGTTACTTTGTTTCACAAATATGCCTTTTGGGTTAGAATGAAATTTTAATTAAATATTGTTATTCTCCTTCATTGTATTATAATTAAATACCAATAGAACTTGACACTCTTAGTGAGAATAATTATATGGGTTTTTGTTTCAGTCAGTGTCATTTTGAAGGTGCATCTTTCTGCTGGCTTAGAGTATGATGTGTGTGTGTGTTGTGTGCTCAGACAAATTCTCACATTCCCTATAGTTCCAGGCCTTAATCCTATTAGTGGAGCCATGGCGGGACTGATGGAGATGAGTATTCCACTCCCTCATATATCATTGGCTGAACAGTGCATTGGCTACTTCCACAACTACCACCATGACTTCATTAGTGAGTGATCATTATTAGCTTAATGGATCTACTTATGCATTCAATACCATTTCTGTAAACCCGGATAACACAACTTTGTATCAGAACTAGTATCAAGGAGTGTTTTCAGGATAGATATTCCACTGTTGTCACCACAACTCCAATGTTGTTCCTGAAGCAAAAATGGAGAGCACAGAGCATCCACTGGTTCAGGAATCATCTCCAAGCTCAATTTACCCCCTTTTTCCAGAAAGAAGGGCTGAAAGGGTGGAAAACTGGACAAGAGAGAGGTAGAAAACGTTGTTTTTTTTCAGCACAGGTCTGTCTCCTGGGTAACTGTGGGTGCCATTGTCAAGAGGACCGGATGCAAAATGGGAGAGGGCCCATAACAGTTGCTGCAAAACAGACAGAGAAAGGGCCTGGTGTTACCCAAGATTTATCACAGTGATTGTGCAAAGTTTTTAAATGACACTTATCTAGCTGATGTGATTTACTAAAACATCAAGGAGTGTGCATGAGTGAATTCATAGGACACAGGACAAACTTTGAATTGCTTCTCCATTTCTAAATGGTATGATGACACTGAAAATGAATAATTTGCATATCTGCAGTCTTCTGACTGAAAGTGTATGCTCCATAAAATCTTAAAGATGAAGTTTAATGCCCTTGTTGATATAACTAGGCTCTTCTTTGTCAAGTATAGCATTTTGTTTCCATTTACTAAACTGTAAAAAAAAAAGAAAAAAAAAGAAAAAAGGTATACTATACTGCATACAAAATGCTACTTTGTAGAGATGAGGAAAGTAATGGAGCATTTAGCCTGAACTCAAATTAGTAGAAGGAGGAGCACTCGGATTACAGAGTGTGGTCTCACTGTGCCCTCTAAAAGGATTCTTCACAGTGGTTTTTCAAATTGTTACCAATTGTCACTTCTGTTGCCAATAAGCAAAAATAGCCAAATATATTTAAGCAAAAAATATCCTCACCTTACAGACACAGATGCATCTGAAAAGTAGATGTCAAACAAGAGCAGATAATCATTGTATGCAGAGTTGCTGGTGGTGGGTTTATGGTGTGTGTATTCTCTGAGCCAGTGCCTCTTTGTGAGTGAGACACTAGTGTCAGGGTAATCCGACATCCATCACCAAGTTAGCGGGCAATACACACAGTGAGCAAGTGCAGAGAGAACAATACCTAGTGAAACTGTGGGAGGCCTGTTATTCGTTACACAAAGCTGTGACTCTCTTTTGTAGGTGTTTGGGAAGCAGAGGGGGATGAGATGGCAAAAGATTGCCATGACAAAACTGTTTACCACCTTAGCCAGTTAAGAGGGATCATCATGCCCTGGAGTGACAAGCTGTCATTTTATATCATTCTGTTCTTTCTATTATATTTTTTATTATAGTAAATGTGTTCTGTAATCTACAAGTGAGGATATAATGCTGCCTGTGGTTTCAGGCAGAACAGGGATACTTGTATCAGGTACCTAAAATGTGTTTTGGAGAAGCAGGTGGTGCCACCTGTGAGCAAAAAGCACTTGTAAGCACCTCGTTTTCATGATCAGAGCACACCTATCACGTCATCAGTAACTGCTACAATGGACAAGGACCAGTTATTTAAAAAAGAGAGAATATAAATGTTGATATGATCATATTTTCCTTAGGTCAAGAAAAATGGTACAATTATAAGGCATCTGTGGACAGGTACAGCAGGCCTGAATGATTACACACACAGTGATGCTTGAAATTTGTGAACCCTTTAGAATTTAAAATTTTTCTGCAAAAAAATGACCTAAAACTTATTCAGATTTTCACAAAAGTCCTAAAAGTAAATAAAAAGAACCCAATTAATCAAATGAGAAAAAAGTATTATACTTTGTGATTTACTTATTGAGGAAACTGATCCAATATTACATATCTGTGAGTGGCAAAAGTATGTGAACCTTTGCCCCCTTGTGCAGTAATAACTGCAACTAAACATTTCCCGTAACTGTTGATCAGTCCTGCAATTTAGCTTGGAGGAATTTTAGCCCATTACTCAGTACAGAACAGTTTCAACTTTGGGATGTTGGTGGGTTTCCTCAAATGAACTGCTTGCTTCAGGTTCTTCCAAAACATTTCTATTGGATTAAGGTCAGGACTTTGACTTGGCCATCTCAGAACATTAACTTTATTCTTCTCTAACCATTCTTTGGTAGAACAACTTGTGTGATTAGGGTCATTGTCTTGCTGCATGACCCACTTTCTCTTGAGATTCAGTTCATGGACAGATGTTTTTTTGCAACTCAGACGGACAGAGTTTTGCCTATCACAGATTAGTTTCATCATTTTCATTGGAATCACAGATGTTATATTGGATAATTCAATAAATAAATGATGAAGTATAATATTTTTGTCTTGTTTGTTTAATTGGGTTCACTTTGTCTACTTTTAGGACTTATGTTAAAATCTGATGATCTGACAAACTTTCAAGCACCACTGTACGATGGCACTGTTTAGGAGTGCAAGCAGTGCTCAGTCAGAGTTCTTTGTCACATATGTTAGAACAGGAGCACACAACTGGAAAGAGTGGAAAGAGGGTGAGAATTACATAAAGATAAAGAAAAAGAAACTTTTTATCACTTTATTTAAAGGATGCCCTCCAGTAAACCAGCTCTTAGACTTCTGCTGAGTATAAAGGTTTAGTTTAATTTCTTTATTTCTGGGGTGACAACAACCCCACAACAGGCCCAAACACTAGATCTAAAGTGGGACCCCCTCAAAGAGCAGCCCAGCCAGAGCTTTCTCTTCCTAATCCTAACACAGCGGTAGCCATTCGCAGGACTCTAACCCCAAGTACTGAATCTGCATGTGCCTGGTCCTCCTGTTAAAGCACATGACTGAAAAAGACAGGATGAAGTGAAACGGAGACTTTTATGTGCCCCTTTTAGGCTTCTGTCTGTCTGTCTGTCTGGAGCTGGTGGTGAACAGCCTAGAAACTGTTTCAAGAGCATTATTATCCTGTGGTCACCAGAGCAAAAAATCAGAGCTGAAAAAAATAGCGATTCAATATTTCATGGATCCTAGGAGAAATTGTGGCATTGCTCATACACTGCTCATACTGTCTAATCCTGAGAGTTTATAAGCATGTGTGCATGTGCATTAGCATGCAGAGGAGTCACCTGACACCCACTGTGGTGAATGTGATCTGTGTTGGCACCTTAGTTATTATTATAGTTAATAGGTGAACTGGAGATTCATGAAAATTATTATGTATATCAGCCTAACATCACTCTTGTTCCTTCATATACAGCAAGAAGTAGAAGTGCCCAGTCTGTTCCTGTGGGGTGATCTTTAGCCTCATGCATGGGATCAGACAAACACTTATTAACTGAGAGGAATACAAAGAAGCCAGACCTTAAAGGCTAGACACAGTAGAAAGAGAGAAAGAAAGGAGGGGTATACTCCCCCCCCAACCCCATCACCACCTCCACTACATACAAACAGCAAAAGGACTCATTCAGTGAATATGCTAGAGCATTTTAGAAAAATATCATTCTAATAAGGGTGGAATATTGTTACTTCATACTGAGCAGTGTGTTGCCCTTACTCAACTGTACTGTTCACTTTACTCATTTTGTATTAGCAGATCTAAGAGCACAGATGAATTATTGTAATTACGCACTCCATACTAGGCCAGAGTGTAATCATGTAGGTCCGTGTACCAGTCCGTGTACGTTCCCAGCCGGCACACGACCAACCTTCAACATTGAAATATGGTTGAAATAATGTCAGTTGTCGCTTCAACGTTGAAACAACGATTAATGCTAAATGGTTGCAGAAAGGTAAAAAAAATACTTATAAATCAAGGTTGAAATTTTCCCAATATCTGTATGTTGAATCAACATAATGTTTTCAACAACATAGAAGTTGTGTTTTAAATTATTATTTTAATATATATAAAAAACATTGATAATAATGAATAATAATAATAATAACAGCAACAACACATTGTAGCTGAGTATGAGCAGATATACAATTACTTTAGATAAAGAAATCTCACATAAAAATATAAATATTATCGAGGCCATCTTACAATACAGACTTCCGAGCTGTATTGTCTGGAACTTTCCACGACCTGGAGGCGTAATCTTGCGAGATCACACGAGACTGTAGCATTGTGACGTGTCTGCACTTGCATGAAGCGCGGCAATCTGCGTAGTACCAAAACGGACAATGAGATCAAGAAGACTACAACGAAAAAGCGCAGCAAAGCTTACGCCATTTAACGCTTTTAGATTTAAAGGTAAATCAATATTTGTAACTAGTGATGTGAGAAACGAAGCTTTTCGAAACTCTGAATCAACTGAACCAAATGCTTCGAAAAATGATTCAGTGTTTCGAAGCACTCCAAACACCAGACTTTGGCGCCACCTGCTGGTGAAAAGCTTGTAAAAGCAACGAGAACTCAGTCCAAACATAATGACACCTTTTACAAAACAATTGCAAATGTTTTCATCAAAGTGTAATGTTTTAAACATAATTTACAGATAAATAAGTACCATTAAATATTAGTGCTTCTATT